>NW_027271972.1:785000-963871 GCF_040938485.1 Diadema antillarum | reverse complement strand
TGCCTTTGATATAATTCCTAATTTATTCTGTGTTACGTTTTCTTGAAAAAAAAAATCAAAATACGACGTATTTAATTGAATTGAAAAAAGAAGTAAATGAATTGAAAATAGCATGACTACATGATACTTATACGTAAACCGGTTCACACGAACGGGACGAAGTCATCGGGTGTTGACAAGTGTTTGCTTGTGTTTATTTGAGAATGATTATGATAGGCGAATCATACTGTCATATTTAACAGACTTAACAGCAACAATATATGGTGAAACATGTAATGTTATGTACGGTAGAAACCATACGAATCGCTACAGCCAACAGTAAATATTACCAATTTAAATACATAGCAGTGACCATCAGGCAACAACGATTTTGTAAAATGCCATAATATTGGAATACATTGATCTGCAACGGACATCTCTGTTCACTTCCGAAAATTTACACAAATTCTGTCTGTTATTAATCATTACTTGTTTCATACATCATACAGACTGTACTAGTATCTAACGTAATCTCTGACTTTCTTATTTTGCTAATTATTCCGCAATATCACATGAAGTGAGCCATAATTTACGACATGCATTTGTGCAATTTTCTTTCACAGAAGGCTTTATATGTACACACACACATACACACACACACACACATGGAATGTGAGGTTAAGAGCAACGTGCAGCAAAGAAATTACATCATTATGACAATACTACAAGAGTGTCTTCATACATCCCACGCTTACGATACTATTTCCTGGATTGCGGTAAATAATTTGAATAATGTAACCTACTTTTCGTGTATAGTACAGGTGGCTGCACTACATTACTCTCTACGATGTTCAACCTCAAGCGATTGGCCAGCTTTGCCTTTATCAAAGGATCCGGGACACAGACAAAGTAACTCAGAGGACGTAGATACATCATACATGTTACCTTTGTCGGAAATATAAACACATCGCTGTTAACGAGTGTATGTCAGTCTAATGCCACAACGGAACGATGATATTAAAGATTCATGTTTATAATTGGAACTTTGCTTGGTGAAGATATCATTTACAGCAGCCATCGGAAGGATTTAACGACGAAAGAAAAAAATTAATATAAACTAAAATTCTTTGACGGAATGATGATATTGAAGATTCATGATAATGAGTGGAACTTTGCTTGGTGAAGATTTGATTTATAAGAGCCATCGGAAGGATTTAGCGACGAAAGAAAACTTTTTATATATATATATATAAACTTACATTTGTCGAAAACTTATTCAGTGAATACAGAAATGTAAGTTCTAGGAAAAACGGCCAATTCGCAAGTTTGGATCAAAGCGACGTGCCGTCAACATTGACTATTAAGAAGACTACAACGTTCGTGATGTCACAGTGCTGGGGAACGATGCAAATTATTGAGGGAGTTAAAAAATCATTTACAAAAAGAAAACACATTCTCTCCCCTTGTTACTGACATAAGGTGTTGAATAGTCGTATGGTATTCTGAAACAGCAATCGTTGAAAAATGTTTATTATAATCTAATTCGGCACACGTTTATAATGACATATTCTAAGAAGATTAAGAGTACGGAGCCTTGTACGTTTCTCACGACTTCTCCAGATAAGGATAGCAAAATCAACTATAGGTTAAAGAACATACTGAATGATGTCGTGTCAGAGAAAGATTATGTTACATACAAATTAGCTATGCAGTTTTTCATTGAATTGTAAGCCCAGAATACTTATATACTTTGATGCTTGCATCATTGTAAGAAGCCATACTTGTAACTTTGTGTACTTGGTAAATTGTGTTACGTTTCCATGTAAAAATGTTCTCATTCCTCCAACAGCGGTTTCTGCAAAGGCAACCACCTTTTTTATGGAAAATTTTGCTCTGTGTAAAGGATTACTAAGATGTCCACGGCAAACGAAACTTTAACTTGAAATAGACTTTCTTAGATACTTCTGTTTTTGTTTTTACATTATTTCATTATAAACATATATTAGTTTATGGAACTCACGTCTTACCAAGGCAACGGTATGTAAAAGTGAACAACTAAGATTTTGCTTGCATTTGAATGGGTGTTTATAAGTTTATAAATCTAGTCACTGTTGTCACATTAGATAGTTTATAATGAGAAATATGTTTTTTTTTTTCAAGAAAACAAACATTTGTCACCATGGCGACTGGAGAAGACACCACAGAATGAATAGGACTATGACATGTATTGTAATGTGTAATGATTTATTTACAATTTGACATACAAAGTTGTTGGTTTCTTGTATGACTGTTTTGAAAATGGAATGCAGAACTGAACCTTAATTGCAATTGAATGAGTAATTCTAAATCTTTCAATTTGTGTACTATTAACTCTTGTTCATTTTAGTGTGATATGAGTGGAAATATAAGTTTGTGTTGTTGTTTTTTCCAAAATTGCAAAGAAAAAAAATACCGTTGCAACGGGAGAAGACATTACAATTCGAAAGGTTTCAATTTCCAAATACATCAGTCTGCAGTGGTTAAAGACTTTCATTTGGATACGGAAGCGAGGGGTCTATACCATAATGTGTCAATGCAAACAAACGAAAGCGAATCACAGAATGAACATGAATGCCTGATATTTCAGACATCTAGAACATGAGTTAACATCATTGTTGGTATGTAATCATACCTTCTGATCTTGATGTGAGTCTAATGAGGACACAGGAATCTGCGTAAGAAAGTCTGGCAAATTGTCTTTGCCTCTCTGTTGGTAATCACGTATACTATTGGCTGCATCCAAAGGTTTATTGTCAAGGCAACATCCAAGATGTAAAATGCTGTAGTAATGTCCGGCGACAACACGGATACGATGTAAGGCAAGAGGCTAAGAAACGACATGCCAGCAAGCAGGAGCACAGTGCAAGCACCTCGGGTGTTGGACCGTTGACTGTAAGTGGTACGACGAAGGAACATCTGCGGATCAGAAGACACTCGATCGGTCGATGGTCCACAGGAAGGTGGCTTCTTCATGGACTCATCAACGTTCTCAGGTTTAAGATCCTTCCTCTTGCTGGTTTCATTCAGAAAGTTATTTCTACGAGCAATTCTAAGTGACAGTAGATTTAAAGTAGTGGATACAGCTGGATTGATTATAGACGGCACAACAAGAGACAGCTTTCCAACAATGTTGACCCAGCCTGGGTAATCGCAGTCTCGCTTCATGACACAAAGGCAATAAATGTTATTGACAAAAGGCATTTGCGGAAATGGGAGGTAAAATGAGAATATCACACTCATAAAGACTGTCCAGAGTGAAAAGGCTATTTTAACTCTCTGTGGGGTAACAATTACGCGGTATCGTAGTGGTCGACTCACCAACAGATACAGATTTAAACTGATGGCACAGATACAAGACGAAAACAGACTTAACAAAATCCGGCTCAGCGCTGGGAGGAACATTGCTATCAACCTACACAACGCGGGATCCGTGTTGGCGACGTACCAGGCTATGGCGTACAGACACCAGCACACTCCGAAAGATAGATTCAGGCAGGCAAAAAGCTTGTAGAGTAGTTTGGTGGTTTCTTGTTGTTTGATTTGTCGATAGATAATAGCCAGAAGAACGGTGTTGGAACACAGAATCAACACCATGTTGAGGGTTAGATAAGTACAGATGGGAGTCCATGACAAAGCCGTTACGTTGACCATAGTGTAAAATAATCACCAAACAGTTTTCAATATCCTCTCATCCCAATGAATTCTTTGAGAAGCGAGTCATTGCGTCAAAAGTATTGACTGAATGCCAGTGGGAATAAAATACAAATTTCTTCTCGCCAGCAGGTGGATAGGGCTTGCAAATCACGACAAAATGAAGACTCTGGAAAGTCTGTATTCTCATGCACGTTGAAGTCCAGTTGTGATCTGTTAGTTTAGTTTTGTCCTTCAAACTAAATGTTTCCAAAGTTCTCCACATGCATATCACATGTAACAGCATGGGAAACAACTTTACGACTTGAACGTCCTCCCTCACTGGCTAGAATGACAATTTAGAAGAACGATTTATCTACGGAGAATCTCAGTGGACGTTGTATGTATATTTCACTACCCATTGGCCGATGAGAGTAGATTTTCTCTGCACTGACAATCATAGTAGATAATGCAAGAACTTCACTCTCAGTGCCCATTAATAATAGAAATCTAATTGGCTGTATCTATATAGTCTGCAGCTTAGCACGCAGATTACAGCCCTAAAATATTTTTCTCTCCACGGTTTCCAAGCACAGCTATGTCAGCACATGCTATTAACGGTAACACATTCTAAAGCCACAAGGGCATAATCCATTATCATTTTGCACAGGAAAACCGGGCTCCATTATTTCATTCTATGAACAACTAGTATATTGAGAACGCTTTTTCCCTGGCAATGGTTTTGTATAATTTATGGTGAACCATTTTGTGTTAAAAATACAGTATGCGTTGACTGACAACAAATCAAACAATGATAATGGTGAAAGCAAAATGACATTATGTATTTATGTGGGAGGTATGACTATCAGTACCTGTCTGATGAAGTGCCTTATGAAGTCTCCATGCAAAAAAGCACGGCTCCTGTGCATTTATCAACATAACACGGCTTGGAGCGTCTATCGCATGACATGTCGATCCATATCATTCGAATTAAATCTTTGTTTTTGCATTCCATATTAATATGCAGGGGCTGATCCAGGGAGGACTGCAACCGGCGCACGCCCCCCCCCCCTTTATTTTTTGTTGAAACAAAAGAAATAACAAGAAAAAATGGGGGAGGGGTGCGTGCGCCCCCCCCCCCTTTAATTTTGTAAACGCGCCCCCTCTTTACGGAATTCCTGGATCCGCCCCTGATATGTAGACGGGAGTATTCATACATGTACAACAACATTCAAATGTGCTCTCTCATTTATGCCCTAATAATACTCCCTGTCCCCATCTTCCTGTCCACACGGATCTTCTGTATACTCTTTCAATGCAAATCTCCTTCACTGGAGAGTTACTTTATTTTTACATGTGTGTGTGGTTGTGCGCGTATGATTTGGTATCATGTTTCCCCTGTTTTCGAGGCAATTTGCCTTATCGTTTCGTTTGCCAGTTACTATTAGTTACTGCTCATGAGGGGACTGCATTCTACAAGCTGTAGGCTTTACAACAGTTCCCTCCATTTCCGACAACTTTTGCATGATACAATGCAGTATCAGTTTGCCTATCATGATTGCATTCCCTTAAGACTATAAATCTAATGAGGTGCATTGATTTCGTACGTATGGGCAAATGTGAAATTGCATTTTATATTTTTGCTGAAAGTGAAATGAAATGAATGAACTGAAATAATAATGATGATGTAAAAATTATGAACTTCGAAGGTTTGGCTAAATCAGAGTGTCGTCATTGCTGGATAACGAATAATCCGGGATGTCACAGCTAGGGAACGAAACGTAGGAAACGTAAAGATATTCTACACAAATTAAATCTCTACGAAAATACGTATTCTCTCCTCTTGTTACTGACACTTATTTACGTCGATGTAGGGCAATTTGTCAATCAGTTGCAACTTATTTTTTTGTCAGCATGTATGTAGTTGTCCCTGCCTTCAGTTGACTGAGGTAAACCATAAGTTATTTCAATCACACGAAAACAGTGATATTACGTGATAGTGTAAATAACAAGAAAATGTTATTATGACAGTTAAAGGTTTTTATTTTGATACAGAAGCAAGGGGTACAATACACCATAATAATTACGTCGAAAATTAAGACACTTCGGGGTTTTTTTTTTTTTGGGGGGGAGGTAATATTCTTTATTTTCTTTTTTTGTCGGAGTCTTGTCTTCTATTAATATGACTGACTTTCAATTGGTATACTAGTAACAGTTTGTTATCATATACTGGATTTTTCGCTGACTGTTGACTGTAATACACAGACATTTAATGTGATTTACATTAGTCTAGGCTGCCAATCCGCACCCTTAATTTTTCTGTATTTTTCCAAGCTAAATATGTACTACTTTGCGAAAACGTTAAAAATTCTATGTATAAGTATTGTTCTTGAGGGATTCATGATCTAACAATTGAAGTAGCTACTGAGTAGCAACAAGGTTACCACAATAATTATCAGGAATAGTTATTAAATATGACGTACGCAAACAAATGAAAGTGAATGCAACGATAAGCAACAATGAAACATATTTCAATCTAAAACAGTCATGTGTAAACATAATCATTATTCATTTACGCGTATTGTATCTTCTAATCGGGACACACGCAGCAGGCTAAGAATGTCTGGAAAATTGTCTTTGCCTCTCTGTTGGTAATAACATATACTATTGGCTGCATCCAAAGATTTATCGTCAAAGCGATATCCATGATGGAATATGCAAATTTTGCACCATCCGGCGATAACATAGACACGATGTAGGGCACGAGGCTAAGAAATGACATGCCAGCAAGCAGGAGGATAGTACAGGCACCTCGGGTGTGGGACCGTTGATTGTAGGTGGTACGACGAAGGAACGTCTCTGGACCTAAAGATTGCCGATCACCGGAGGATCCACAGGGCTGCGAATTTTCTCGGGACACATCAACGTTATCGGTCTTAAAGGGGAAGGCTAGTAACTGATCAGTGGGAATCAGTGGAAATGCTTGGAGATGATTGTTCCAATCCTTATGGGATTCATTCAAGAGTTCATTGTATATCTATTGTTGTGTGAAAATGATTTGCTTCAGAATGGTCTCATATTCAAGTAATGTGCAGTTTAATGCTTCCAGGTTAGCGTCCCTGGTCAGTGACGGAGCATTAATCTGCACATTACTTGAATATGAGACCGTTCTGAAGCAAATCATTTTCACACAACAATAGATATACAATGAACTCTTGAATGAATCCCATAAGGATTGGAACAATCATCTCCAAGCATTTCCACTGATTCCCACTGATCAGTTACTAGCCTTCCCCTTTAAGATCCTTCTTACTGCTGGGTTCGTCTGAAAAGGTATTCATACGAGCAATTCTCAGGGACATTGAATTCAAAGTTGTGGATACCGCCAGATTAACTATCGATGGCACAACGAAAGACACCTTTCCAACAAGGTTGATCCAATCTGGGTAGTAGCAGTCTTGGTTCTCGACACAAGCGCAATATTCTGTGTGTATAAACGGTGATTTCGGAAATGGGAGGTAAATAGAGAATATCAAACTCGTAAAGACTGTCAAGAGAAAAAAGGCTATTTTAACTCTCTGTGGAGTTACAATTATACGGTATCGAAGTGGTCGACTCACCAACAGATACAAATTCAAACTGATGGCACAAATACAAGACGAAAGCAAACTTAACAAAATCCGGCTTATCGCTGGAAGGAATAAGTTAATCAGTTTGCACAACGCGGGATCCATATTAGCCACATTCCACGTTATGGCATACAGGCACCAGCACACTCCGAAAGATAGATTCAGGCAGGTAAAGAGCTTGTAGAGCAGTTTGGTGGTTTCTGGCTGTTTGACTTGTCGGCGTATGATGGCCAGAAGAATGGTGTTGGAACATAGAATCAAAACCATGTTGAGAGTAAGATACGTGCAGATGGGAGACCAAGTGTAAGTCTCTATGTTGAACATGGTTTAAGGCTATTACGCACTCTCAAGTGTGATGATATCGTTTCACCTAGAGTGATCGCGGAGAAGCGGCCAATGCGTGAAAAGCAGCAACGAGAATTGCTTTGGAATTAAGAACTACAATTGAATTTCCGTCTATTCGACTATCACCACTTGCAGATCACAAGAAATGAAAGTCAACGATAGCTGTATTACCATGCATGTTTTTATCAAGTTCAAATCTATTGGTAGGCCTCTCACGCCATATGATAAGCATGCAAGGTGGCCACTTGAAGGTTTAATACCACATCCGATGAACTGAACATTCAAATAAATCAAGGGAGTGTTTCCCTAGACATCATTGGGTTAATATGTGCCGTCTAACCCTCCAATTTGGCCAATGAGATGGGATTTTCTCTGCGCCAACAAAAATCACAGTAGATAACATTAGAACACAATGTTCACAAGTCTGAGTATATTAAAAGTGAATCTGATTGGCTGGATACTTTTTCTCCCTGACTTCAGACTTTTTCCCCTGACTTTAGACAGCAATCAAGAAATCTTTCCATAGCATGAATCACATTCCAAAGCCTCAGGAATTTTTTTTATTCTAGTGGCACATCATTCTCCAAGCATGAAACAAGAAACTTTAAAGTGCGTCTTTCCTGCTTATCTCTTTGAATAATCATGATGAACCCGCCGTGAGTTCAAAATATGCTTTTATGATGATGGTATTTCAAATGATTATGGAGTAGAGCCAAATTTTATATTAGAAGTATTTGATACAATAGACAGCGAGCCAGCACCCGTCTGATAGAGTTCTTTATGAATGATTCCAATAGCAACTCCTCGCGGGTCTCACGGTAGATTAACTTAACACGACTGAGAGAGTCTTTCAGATGAGGAATCGATCCTTTACATTAGAATTTTATTTTTCTTCGCTATTTCGTTTGATCTTGCATCCAGGAACATTGTATATACTTTACATGGCTTTATACAAGCTTTGAGAGAGGAGAGTTTGTATGAACATGATGATAGTTAGCACATGACCAGCCGTATATGTGAGTTCAAGGTCAACTTAGACCTACAACATTTCTGCAAGATGAGAAAGACATCAATCGAGACATGAAAGCTTGAGATAAGAAGAGAAAGAGTGAGGTCTTGTTGATACTCGTCTATTTCTTCAATATGTAAATGCCCCCTCCCTCTCTGTTACATACTAGGTGTTACAAAAACATTTCCAACTTTTGATCCTAAATAGTTCAAAAACTATGTATCAGATAACACTGACATTAATATGCGCCATAGATGAATAGTGTAAAATTTTGTTTGAGGTAATTTACAAATGATAGCATAAATAGCTTTCATTAAATTCAAAATCTATTTTAAAGTTAGGTTTCAGATTTTGCTTTTTTTTTCAACCCTCTATACAAAATTGTAATTTTGCACAGGGGTCAATTGGTGTGTATGGGAGTGTGTTTACACCCTGACAATGGCCCTGAATAATGGCCCAGGATCGGAATGCTCTTTTATATATTCATGAGAAATTCCACTATCTCAGCTAGTCTATTCATCCTGAAATGTAGTGTATGCAAGCACATGAAAACATGTGCTTATTTTGTTTATGTGTTTGCATTTTACCCTTTACCATGATTTCAGACTAGCATTGTCCAGGGCAATCCATCATGAATTATTAATAAAGAATTAATGTGCCTTGAAGCAAGAGAACAGAAGCATAGGGTGCGTTCGAGCGCTCTCAAAGCGAACTGTACCGTACCATACCCGCGCCAGAAGAGCGCTCGAACGCTCCTAAAGTGTATACGATACCGTACCGTACTATACCGAGCCAAAAGTGGACCACTTCCCGATGTGCTCCAAAAACGTACCAAAGCGTACCAAAAGTTCGTCGTAAAGCATGCGCGTATCATGCGCATACGTCACAATGCAAAGACATCATTCTCTTTGTTCGGGACAGCTGTAAGTAGTTCAAGCGCCAGGTGGCTGACATTCTTCCTAAAAAATGCGTGACCTTTTCTAAAAATAACTCGTGAGGTACACTTTCTCCACAGAGCGCTTGAACGCTCCAAAACTGGCACAGTTCGGTACGGTACGCTTTAGTTCAGTTCGCTTTGGTTCGCTTTAGAGCGCTCGAACGCACCCCTAGTGAGCAGAGCTCTGAAAAGGTGTTATTCATGTTATTCGCGTCTATTGTTCATGGTCATTATAAGCACACACTCACACACACAATCATCACTGGTTCTTGTGTTAAGTTAAATTTTGTACAGAGGGTTCAAATTTGACTAAAATCTGGAACTTATTTTTAGAATTAATCATGGATTGAACGAAACTGATTTATGCTCTCATATTCAAATCACCTCCAACTAAATTGTACACTATTCAGCTATTGCTCATATCAGTAACAGTGTTATCTGATGTATAGTTTTCGAATTATTAGGGATCAAAAGTATGAATTTTTTCTGTAACACCTATAGTGTCTATAACACCTATTGTGTCGTTCATTTTCATGTGCATGTTTGTGTAAGGATTTTTTTATTTCATAACTTACTTCTTCTACTGCGCCTTGAGCACGTTAACTATGTGGAACTGGCGCATTATAAGTACCCTGTATTATTGTTATTATCATTATTATTATTATTATATATATATATATATATATATATATATATACATAAGTATATGTATTTAAAGCATAAGAATGTTATGAGCCAACTTTTTCCTCCATCATGGGATCCAGTGCGTATACACTTGTACGATGCTATGATAAGAAAGTAAATACATTCTATCTATACCATTGATGTACTCTACCATCGCCATTGACACGCATATTGCAGTCATGCTTTCAACAAAAACTTTACAGATCAGTCACTCGAAGTTGCCCATTTTTTCTCAAAATGTCACTGATATATTTACATTTCTACATTTACTAAATCAATATATCATTTGGGGCAAATTTGCAATTGATCTGCTCATGACATTGAGGCTTGTTAATAGGCTTCACTGTGAAAAGGGGGTATTCAAAAAGTAAAGTAAGGATTTTTAATTGGTGCACATTTAAAACCAAAACTGGCGACAGATAGTGCCTGGACATTCTAGCTGTCTTGGCTTTATTAGACCGTGTTAATACAAGCTATATGCTACATATCTTCATAATTTTTCTGCATTTTAAGTTGTGTAACTTTTCACCAAAACGTATAATCTAGGTATAAACATTTTTCTTGAGCTAGGGTTCCAATTTATCAATTTCAAAATCACTAAAAATATCTACTAGGTTACCACAAGACATAATAATTATAATGAACGGTTCTTGAAAATCAAGGATACAAGGAACTTTATTGTCTGTTAAAAATACAGAAATTCGTCTTCCACTGGCATAACAAAGGAAAAGGAGCAGACAACGTATATTGCTCGTATTATGATAATGGTATACAAACAGGCAAACAAAAGCATTGAACGGACAGTGTCTTGAATGATTTAAATAAAAATCTCTGTAATTTATATAAAATATATACACAAACTCCCGCACGAAGTTACACATACACATGTGCACACTCGCACCAGGGAGGTGTCATCTCCTGCTCACACACACATGAATACCCGCATACACTCACTCACACACCTGCACACACACGTAAGCTGTCTAAAAATACCCTACCAGACCCTAGTTGCACACTTCCTCAGTTCCTAGATATCTGTTTAACTTCTCGTCCCCCTCCCCATCCCTCCCATCTCCCCTGCAAGTTATGATGAAATGTAGATGAAGGGAAAAAGATCATATCATAGAGAGAAGTTAGGAGAAGAAGAAAGCTGGAAGGTATTGACTGGTGGAGATGAGGAGGGGCATTAAAAAGCACCTGGCCAATAAAAAGACCCCAAAAATGAAAATACACCAACATTTAACAAGAGAAAAACAAATGACATAAGACTACCCTTCAAAAAAATAAATCGTACACAAACCCGTGAGTTATACGAGACATGTAGTAACAAACATACACTGAAATCACCATTGTATTCCTCCGACACCCCACGTCCGAACTACCAACTACGAAGGCATCCGCCTAGGTGCTTGGCCAGCACAAAACAGCAGCCAGCACCAAACAGCACGGCACAGCACATAGCGCTGCTCTGCTCAAGTTTACACAGCGAAAGCCGCGAAGGGCAGGCGGCACACCCAAAATAAACTCCTCCCACTCTGCATTCCCTTTACCAGTCCTGTGCATCGTCGGCCAATACACGTAGTATGGCAGCAAGAGTATTATCAACACTCGCAACAACAGACTCTAAACCCTTAATCATAATGCGCGCCACGCCCAGGAGGCGGTGACCAAGGCGCTGAGTACACCAGGGGGCATTTCATGAAGGAACTTGTCGGATGAAATGTCCGACAAGTCAATTATATCCGACAAGTTTTGAGAAATCAGCCAATCGGACGAAAGAATTTCTCAAAACTTGTCGGATATAATTGACTTGTCAGATATTTTATCCGACAAGTTCCTTCATGAAATGCCCCCCATGTATTGCACTGTCCTGATTCCAAAGGCACGTGCTTGCCCCAACATAAAAACTGTGCCGCATTCGTAAAATGTCCGGAATGTATGTTGCGTAGCAACGCAGGTGATTAAGCGCCCCCTAATCAAGCTTCGTCAAAAAAGAAGAGCTGATACCCTACTAGTATCCCACATAATTACTAGTATCCCACATAATACTTCGTGCTTATCACATGACTGCATTGGGTATGTCAAATCATGCATAATTCTGTGAATCTTAATAAAAACCTGCTTTCCACACTACAACATCAAAAAGTGGGCAATTCTGACCGAGTAGTTCGTTGCGCCACTTTCCTGAAATTTAAACATATACAAATAACTTTGGGACAAAATCATCCAAACTTTAATATCCTAACGTTTCACAGAGTTGTTAAACATATGTATAACATTTGGAACAATTGATTGTCTAAATCTACATCGCTGAGTTTTAGGAACAATTATTCGAATACCAGATCGGTTGTATCTGAACATATCACGCATTGGGTATGTCAAATCTTGCATAATTCTGTGAATCTTCATAAAAACTTGCTTTTCATACAACATAATAAAAGTGGGCAATTCTGACCGAGTAATTCGTTGCGCCACTTTCCGGACTCGTTCAAACTTCTTCTGATTTTCATTTGTCAAATTTCCCCCATAACAAAGCAGATTGAAAGTTATGACACTCTGTATCAGACATTGATTAAACAGTACAAGAATGGTGTTATCTACTCGGAATTCCTTGAGTTTCCTTATAAAGTACATTCTCTGATTTGCCTTCTTTGCCACTGTTTGTGAATTCGAATTCCAATTCAATTTGTTATCAATTATTGTTCCCAAGTATTTATACTCTGACACTTGTTCTATGGGTTGACCATGAATCATCAAAGGCTCATGTGGGTAATCTGATGAAGGGGAGTGACGGAAATCAAAGATGATTTCCTTGGTCTTTTGGGCATTAAGAACCAAACTGAACTGATCACACCAGTCAACAAACTTTTGAACTTCCTGAAAAAACTCTGTGGAATCTTGACTCAAAAATCCACTGATTACTGTGTCATCTGCGTACTTAATTACAGAACATTTGGAGAACAAAGATGTACTGTCACTGGCAAACAGAGAAAAGAGCAGAGGAGATAGTACACAGCCCTGAGGGGCACCTATGCTAATCTTTCTCACATCAGAGGATAATTCATTACATTGAACCCACTGTGGTCTATCAACAAGGAAATCGAGAATTATCCTAACCAGCATAGGAGCAACATCAGAATGGAGCAAGTGATCAACTAATTTGTGTGGAACTATGAGGTTGAAAGCACTTGAAAAATCAGTAAACACAGACCGTACAAAAGCTTTGGGAGTTTCTAAATGTTGGTATACACGATGCAGAAAAACAAGTACAGCATCTTCAACACCCCTGTTTGTTTGATAAGCGAACTGAGTTGGATCAAAAAGGCCAGTCTGGCCTTTAAGAAGTTTGACAAGAATTTTCTCAAAACACTTCATAACATTAGTATATGCAAAGAAAGAAAGGTGAATAAAAGGTTTTGAAATAATGCCTTACATTTCGATCATCTTAAACATGAGTGAAAACATAATTGGCAGTAGGCCCCTATATTCAACTCTATTTTCTGACGTTCATGTCAGGATAATCGGGACACACGCAGCGGTGTATGAATGTGTGGAAAATTGTCTTTGCCTCTCTGTTGGTAATCACGTATACTATCGGCTGTATCCAAATATTATTTGTTAAGGCAACATCCATGACGTAGTAAGCAGTAATAGTTTCCGGCCACAACATTGACACGATGTAGGGCAAGAGACTGAGGAAGGACATGCCAGCAAGCAGGAGAACAGTGCAGGCACCTCGGCTGTGGGACCGTCGGCTGTGAGTGGTACGACGAAGGATCATCTCTGGACCCGAAGACAACCGATCACCGGAGGATCCACAGGGCTGCGACTTTTCTTGGGACGTATCCAAGTTGCCAGTCGTAAGGTCCTTTGTTGGTTCTTGGATTTTGGATTCGTTTGGAAATGTATTCCTACGAGCAATTCTAAGTGACATTAGATTCAAAGTCGTGGATACAGCCAGATTAACTACCGCTGGCAAAACAAGAGACACTTTTCCAACAAAGTTGACCAACTCCTCGTAGTCGCAGTCTGGGTTCACGACACAAACACAATATTCTGTGTGTATAAATGGTGACTGCGGAAATGGCAGGTAAAAAGAGAATATCAAGCTCGTACACACTGTCCATACTGCAAAAGCTATTTTAATTAGGTGATCCGAGTATCCTCTCGGATCACCTTCTGTTTCTGTACGGATTCTTTCTTCTTCTTCTTCTTCTTCTTTTTCTTCTTATTTCTCCCCAAAAGTTGTGTATCGATTAGCTCAGAAAGTCCTCTTCCTATCAATTTCAAACTTAAACCATATATGTATCGTCTCCCAAAGACGGCAATCGAACTAAAATCAAAGTGATCAGTCGACCGTGACGTCACTATGACGTCATTATATGAAAACACATTCTCAATCATATCTCATTAATGGAATGGAATTTTTCAATGAAATTTACGTCACATATATTTCAAGTCAAGCGCATTCTACTCATATTATCAAAATTTAAATCTATTATTAAAAAGTGCGCGTACGCGCGCGTTGAAATATTTGTATGCTCAAATCGAGCTCAAATTTTTTTTGCACACGTTTCAGACCATTTGGAGCATTTTTTGAAAAATTGAAAAAATTGGACGGACGCGTACGCGCGCGCGCATATACGCACGCACAGCTCATATGCAATAGAAATTTCCCGTTTTTTCACTTTGATCCGATACCTGAAAGATCAAGGAATATTTCTACCAAGTTTCAAGTCAATCGGACTCAATATGACGTCATACGGGCCCGTCAAAGTTGAAATTCCGCGCGCGCGTCAATGGCGATATACAGTGCAACAATGCCAAAAAACTACCAATTTTAAATCCAATTTTACTCGTCAGGATGGACGGTGACCCCCCATTTTCTTTACATATTCTGAAAGCTGATGAGTTGTACATGTTATTTCATGGGGTGGCAATGCTGAAAAAATGATTAAAAGGTATCAAATTTCTTAATAAAGTAAAAAAAGTAAATTTTCAAAATGACGTCATCAAATTTCAAGTTCATTCAAGCATATCTCACTTATTCTTTAGTTGATTTTCGTTGAAATTTCAATATGTTGTAGCTTATTAAATGGTCTTTCAGATATATAATAACAACAATTTGATTAGATGACGGCATCACCTCGTAAAAAGGGATTAAATGTAACATTGTTAAATTTGACCAGTTTACGTGTTATCTCTATGGGAGTGCAGTTTTTCTGGAAATGAAAACTGACATGACTATCTTTATCGAGCACTAGCTCACTTATGCTTCGGTGAATTTCTCCCATATTTTAGTATGTTGTAGCTGAGACTTTGGGCTATCGTAAGTGTGCCCTTCGTTTTTTCATACGGAGTCGGCATCATGCCCAAAAACTTGGTTGAAATTAAAGCTTATCTTCCATGTATTTTCATATTCCTTTCTTTCTGCAACTTTCTTTGCAATAACTCAAGAAAAACAAGCTCTATCAGCCCAATATTTTGCACATGTTTAGTTTATGTCACGTACATTATTTCATAAAATAACAACTACTTGATCGGGCACCTTCTTGGGTATGTAAATTAGGGTCAAAGGTCAAAAATGTTTCATCCTGTATCTTGGTGAATACATGTCTCATCTTTCCCATATTTTGCACACGTAAAGACCATGTTACAAGGATCATTTCACAAAATAACTACTTTTTGCTCAGACGCCATCTTGTCTGTGCAAAGTAGGGTCAAAGGTCATATGTACTTCTTTCTTTATCTTCATTATGACGTGTTATCTCTATGGGAGGGAATTTTTCTAGATGTGAAAATTGACATGATTGTCTTTATCAACGACTAGCTCAATTACCCTTCGGTGAATTTCTTCCAGATTTTAGTATGTTGTAGCCAATGTAATACTCTTTAAGTTTGGTTCAATCAAAGTTTTAATCGGATGATGTCTTCACCTCGTGAAAATAGATATAATGTAACCTTGTCAAATTTAACCAGTTTACGTGTTATCTCTATGGGAGGGAATTTTTCTGGAAATGAAAATTGACATGACGGTCTTTATTGAGCACTAGTTCACTTACTCTTCGGTGAATTTCTCCCAGATTTTAATATGTTGTAGCTGAGACTTTGGGCTATCGTTAATATTTCTACAATTTTTCATAAGATGCCGAGATCACATCAAAAAACTTGGTTGAAATCAAACTTATCTTCGATGTATTGAGATATTTCTTTCTTTCTGCAACTTTCTTTGCAATAAGTCAAGAAAAACAGCCCCTATCACGCCCATATTTTGCACATGTTTAGTTCATGTCACGTACATTATTTCATAAAATAACAACTACTTGATCAGACACCATCTTGGGTATGTAAATTAGGGTCAAAGGTCATAAATGTTTCAACCTGTATCTTGGTGAATACATGTCCTATCTTTCCCATATTTTCCACACGCAAAGACCATGTTACAAGAATCATTTCACAAAATAACCACTTTTTGCTCAGATGCCATCTTGGCTGTGCAAAGTTGGGTCAATGGTCAAATATACTTCATTCTGTATCTTCGTTATAGTGTACACCGAATTTGGTACCAAAGATGGCAGACCTGACTCTCTTTTCTAATTGGGAATCCAAACATTACACGGCCAATGTCTCTAAACACAGATGAAACCTATATGGTCATGCCTATTGCGATCAGGACTCGAATCATCGATTAAAACAAATCGGATCACCTAATTTGTCAGTCTTGACAAATTCCAAGTCTAGTGTTAAACTTCCCGTTGTCACAAAAAAATTCTTTCTGCTCAAATGTTGTGTAGAGGTTAGCTCAGAAAGTCCTGATCCTATCAATGTCAAAATTATACCATATATGTATCATGTCCAAAAGACGACAGATCTAATAAAATTATAGTGATCAGTCGACCGTGACGTCACTATGACGTCATTATATGAAAACACATTCTCATTCATATCTCATTAATGGAATGGAATTTTTCTATGAAATTTACCTCACATATAGTTCGAATCAAGGTGATTCTACTCATGTTCTCAAAATTCTTTTGTACTCTTAAAACGTGCGCGTACGCGCGCGTTGAAATATTTGTATGCTCCAATCTAGCTCAAAAGTTTTTTGCACACGTTTCAGACCATTTGGAGCATTTTTTGAAAAATTGAAAAAATCGGACGGACGCGTACGCGCGCGCGCATATACGCACGCACAGCTTATATGCAATAGAAATTTCCCGTTTTCTCACTCCGATCGGATATCTGAAATGTCAAGGAATATTTCTACCAAGTTTCAAATCAATCCAACTCAATATGACGTCATGCGGGCCCGTCAAAGTTGAAATTCCGCGCGCGCGTCAATGGCGATATACAGTGCAACTATGCCAAAAAACGGCCAATATTAAACCCGATTTTACTCGTCAGGATGGACGGTGACCCCCCATTTTCTTTACATATTTTGAAGGCTGATGAAATATACATGTCATTTCATGGGGTGGCAATGCTGAAAAAATGATTAAAAGATATCAAATTTCTTAATGAAATAAAAAGAGTAAATTTTCAAAATGACGTCATCAAATTTCAAGGTCACTCGAGCGTATCTCACTTATCCTTTGCCGATTTTGGCCCAGATTTCGGTATGTTGTAGCTTATTAAATGGTCTTTCATAAATAAAATAACACAGTTTTGCTTGGATGACGTTATCACCTCGTAAAAATGGATTGAACGTAACCTTGTCAAATTTGGCCAGTTTACGTGTTATCTCTAGGGGAGTGCAGTTTTTCTGGAAATGAAAATTGACATGACTATCTTTCTCGAGCACTAGCTCACTTATGCTTCGGTGAATTTTTCCCAAATTTTAATATGATGTAGCTGAGACTTTGGGCTATCGTCTAGATGCCCTTCGTTTTTTCATACGATGTCGGGATCACGTCCAAAAACTTGGTTGAAATTAAAGCTAATCTTCGATGTATTAAGATATTTCTTTGTTTCTGCAACTTTCTTTGCAAGAACTCAAGAAAAACATACCCTATCACCACCATATTTTGCACATATTTAGTTCATGTCACGTACATTATTTCATGAAATAACAACTACTTGATCGGACGCCATCTTGGGTATGTAAATTAGGGTCAAAGGTCATAAATGTTTCATCCTGTATCTTGGTGAATACATGTCCTTTTTTCCCCATATTTTGTACACGTAAAGACCATGTTACAAGAATCATTTCACAAGATAACCACTTTTTGCTCAGATGCCATCTTGTCTGTGCAAAGTGAGGTCAAAGGTCATATGTCCTTTTTTCTCTATCTTCGTTATGACGTGTTAACTCTATGGGAGGGAATTTGTCTAGATGTGAAAATTAACATGATTGTCTTTATCGAGCACTATCTCACTTACCTTTCGGTGAATTTCTCCCAGATTTTAATATGTTGTAGCTGAGACTTTGCGCTATCGTTACTTTGCCCACTCTTTTTCATACGACATCGAAATCACGTCGAAAAACTTCGCTAAAAGCCAAGCTTAGATTCGATGTATTTTCATATTTCTTTCTTTCTGCAACTTTCTTTGCAATAACTCAAAAAAGACATTCCCTATTACCCCCGTATTTTGCACATGTTTAGTTCATGTCATGTACATTATATTGTTATGAACACCATCTTGGGTATGTAAAGTAGGGTCAAAGGTCATAAATGTTTTATTCTGTATCTTCGTTATAGTGTATACCGAATTTGGTACCTAAGGTGGCAGACCTGACTCTCTTTTCTAAATGAGAATCCAAACATCACACGGCCAATGTCATTAAACACAGATGAAACCTGTATGGTCATGCCTATTGCGATCAGGACTCGAATCATCGATTAAAAAAAAAAATCGGATCACCTAATTTGTCAGTGTTGACAAATTCCGAGTCTAGTTCTCTTTGGGGTTACAATTATACAGTATCGTAGTGGTCGACTCACCAACAGATACAAATTCAAACTGATGGCACAGATACATGACGATAACAGACTTAACAAAATCCGGCTCAGCGCTGGAAAGAAAAGGTTTATAAGCTTACAAAACGCGGGGTCCGTGTTGGCCACGTACCAGGCTATAGCGTATAGGCTCCAGCACACGCCGAAGGATAGATTCAAGCACGTAAAGAGCTTGTAGAGTAGTTTGGTGGTTTCTAGCTGTTTGACTTGTCGATGGATGATAGCCAGAAGAACGATGTTGGACCAAAGAATCAACACCATGTTGAGGGTCAGATACGTGCAGATGGGAGTCCATGTCAAGGCCCTAAAGTTAAACATGGTTTAAAATAATCACTCACTCTCAAGTGTGATAACTATTTCTCCAAGAGTATTCTTGGAGAAGCCGTTGTATCAAAAGCAGCAACGAGAATCGATAGGGAAGTAAAAACTAGAAATTGCGTCTTTGCCTAATAAATTCAATATGACTCGCACATCACGAGTGATGACAGACACTGATGTATCTACATGCAGTTGATGTCAAGTTCAGATCTGTTGGTACTTTTGTTTTGCCTTGCTGATCTTTCCGCATGCAACACATTTTAACAAGCCACGCAAGGAAGAAGGTTGGGACTTGAAGGCCTCGATTCCGCCCCCGATAAAATGAAATTTTAGATAAATCTATAAGGAAGCATCTCCGTGCACATCATACCGTGAATAATGTATTGTCCAACCCATTAACCAATGAGAGGAGATTTTCTCTGCACCGACAATCACAGCAGTGAAGTCTGTGTACTTTAACGTAGATCTGATTGGTTGGAGTTATTTTATCGTGACTTCAAGTAAAATCCCAGGAAATCTGTCCTCGGAATTTTTGAGCATTTTTCTATAGAATCAGCAAACAGTTATTTGATTAAGCAATTCTTTTTTCGGCCTTTCCTTGTGGATATCGTGGTGAACCAATATGTTTTCAAAGCACACTTCGATGACGACGTTATCTAAAATGATTATGGTGTAGAACGAAATTACATTGGAAGTATTTTTTGAATAATGCACAGGGAGCCAGCGCCCGTCTGATGGATCTCTTTATTGAGACCTATTCAGATAGAAACTCCTCATGGGCCTTACGGTTAATTAACTTTACACGACTGAGAGAGTCTTTCACATGAGAAATCAACCCTTTCATTCGAATCATTCGAATTGTATCGTTTTTATCGTTTTAAAATGTTTCATATGGAGATGTATCCATGAGTATAACTAAGCTTTACACCAGCCTAATTGGCCATTATCGAGAGAGCTTGGTGTAAGCATGATTACAGTGAGCTCATAATTAGATGTAACGTAATGTCCGACAACAGGTTATAGTCGGATACGACTATAGGCGTATCATATCTATGACAAGAAAAATTTGAACAAAGACATGAAGGCTTGAGATAAGAAGAGAGAGAGAGCAAAGTCTGAATGGTAATGTCTATTATTGTTACAAAGTTATAGTGTACCTACATATATATGTTCTTTGTAGACTTGTATTGTTACCGTCTTCTCTCCTCTCGGTACTGTCTCGCGTCTTACAGTGTATATACGTGTGGGTAATCGAATGTGTGTACGAACGTGTTGTCCTTGTCATATTTTCCCGGTACACGTGGTTCAGTGAGCAGTGTCCGGGCACTAGCATTGGTATTCTATATTTTTTTCCCAACCGGTGTATCTCAAAATAATTACATGTATATTATTATAGAATAGTATATAATTTACTCATTATTTATCTAGCGATCCACGTCCGACAAGCTTTGCTTTTTAGTGGATCACTATTTTCCATAATCGAATTTATTTTCCGCTCGCCCACGAAGAATTTATACAGTGTTTTTCCTAAATATTGAACATGTTATATGTTGTTCTATAATTTGTCTCGTATATATATTACATGAATCTTTTGCAAACGTTTGAACCTTATTTCAACACATGTATACTTTGTACTATGTTTTTTTTATTTTCGATGATTGGAAATAAACTGTGATTGAATTGAATTGATAGAATATATATATATATATATATATATATATATATATATAAATATCATATATATATATATATCATATATATATGATGTATATATACATATATACATATATATCATATACAATGTATATATATTATGTATCAAGTGTATGTCTATTGCCATTATATGTACTGTATCGATGTATTCATACCGTATATATATAATATACATATATTGTATCTATAATATACATTTGTACATTATAATAGATATATATATATGCAACCCCCACACCCCTAATCGTCTCAAGGGGGCGACCAATGTTGTACAGAGGCGGATAAATTTTGGTCTGGTCTGTTAGCTTCTCTCTGTACTGGTCGGGGGTTAGCTAATCACATAGACACCAATCATCAACAGATTTCCAAAAGTTAGGAAGAAACTAAATATTGCTTCACAACAACAGTGAATATAAAATGCGGGAGAAGGATAGAATTTACGTTCAAAAAAAATGTCAATGCTGCGAACAGCATATTTATTCACCGACCTGCCTTCTCGTAGGTCTAAAATATAGATACTGATTACAAACACCAATTACTTTCAATTGAACACATCATTTTAATATCACTCTACTCTTCTACACCTGTGGAGACCTTTACTTCTTTAACACTTCTTAAGGGAAGGGGAGGGGTTTTGTTAGTAGGGATATAATGATGTTAATGGGTGTGGCCACTTATCTCGACGTCGGCATGGTCGCGGGGTGAGGTTCTCGCCTGCATGTCGATCGAGCTCGTCCAAGGGCTGGGGCGTCTGTTAACCGGTCTGCTTTCACTGCTTCTTTAAAACAATTCGTCACCATTGCCGTCCACGTTGTGGCAACCTGACAGGACGCTTCAACATCTCTGATGACACGTACCAGTCGACTATTTGGAGTTCATTACACCCAGATTGGTGTAAACCAAAGTTCCGTTTTGTCGTGGCGTATAGTTTCTCAACTTGTTGTTCACCGTTTAACTTATTGACTCTTGGGCAGTCCAACCATGATCCTCGTCTCATTCACAGCGTCGATAGAGTTTTAATAGTTGATTAATATGGAGGGGAGCATGATGTACAAGGAAAGGGATCTGGAAGGGGATGTGGTCTCCAACTATTCTGGGCCCTTCTCTATCTGCCGGTCTCTCTAATCACGCAGCTCCTCTGTTGTGTCCCCTCTCTTCTATCAATCATCTAACTCTCCTCAAACATGGTCTTTTATAACAAATTTACTATTGGCATCCTTTCCCTAAAATTATTTCATTGGCTAAATCTTATTTTAGGGTGTGATCTTCACTGGAAATTAGTTTCTTATTGGTCAGATCTTCCATTAGCTCCTCCCATTCGTTTCTGTGGAACTCCGTTTTCTATGATTCATCTCAATTTCTGATTACTTCGCCCACTGTCTTTTAGTTTCTTTATTTCCTTCTTTCTCTGTAACTACTGGTCAAGACTTTATTGTTTCTTGGATAATAAAATCATAAAACAAATGAATGCTAGTGTCCTTATGACGTCCAACGTCATCGTCATCATTTTTCTGGGTTGTTGTCCCTGAATTTGTCTTTGGAATTCCTGTCTGACCTACTGCACTAAAGTACATCAAAATAAAGGAGAAGTTCTGGCTGGAGAAAGACCTTCTAGCCCAGCGAGGGTCATTCATGTTTTAGGGATCAGAGGGCAAAAACACGTCATTCCCATAATTTGGACTGGGGCTTTGGGGACGGAGAGTGCAGGGAACTGACCACTAGCGGGGAAAATAGCCAATGTCAAACTCATAAATTCCTAGGACCAATAACTTTTCTTGGGAGAGGAAAATTGACAAAAAAAGGAAGTCTAGCTGGAAGCAAAATAAAGGGTTTCATAAACTCCAAGAAAGGGAAAAGACTGATTCATACTGACGTCACAGGGTGACTTGGAAAACAACTGTAATGCTTCTGTTTTCTTTAACTTTCTATCCTCTTCTAGTCTATTCTTTATTATATGTGCTAGTAGCCATCTGGGCTACATATATATATATGAATATATAATTATATAAATGTATATATATATATCTATATATATATATATATATATATATTTATATACATTATATCATATTATATTACGGGCTATCATCACTGGATGTCCCCTTCAAAGTAATGTAACTATCATTTATCATTGAAATTACTATTTCACATCTCAGTTAGTATACATAACATTCCCATAACTTTAAAAAAATAGGACTAGGTATTAAGAAAGGAGTTTTCTTTATTTCATACAAAATTCTCTTTAACTTTCTCAGGTCTGTATACGTATCCATGCAATTTTGTCTATATTTGTGTGATATCGCGCAAATAGGTACATAAGAAAAGACAAAGCCTTCACTGGTTTATGCTCTCAAATGTACACATGGCACTGTGTTGCAGATGTATGACTTTATCACTGAAGAGATTTTTAACATAGTAGCGGTCGAGAAGACAGAGATCAAATGTGAAATCATGACGAATTTGAGATTTCTTTTTACAAGCACTGTGATGACACGTTTATTTCACACGGTGTATAATATTGCCATATACAACAGACTAGAGAATAGTAGCAGCAATATGGTGAGACATTAAAATGTCACGTCCGGTTGAAACAATTAAGGTTACACGCTACAATCATCAGTATACATCAACAATGTAAATGCCATACAGCAGTGAACAGTGGAGCAAGAAGCATGCGGTAAATGCGTTAAATCTTGGAATAAATCGACCTGCAAAATACATCGATGTTTACATAAAAAAGAGATTCTATCAGTTATCACAAATTAGTACTTGTTTAGCGTATACTAGTAGTTTATGTCCTTTTTTATTTTTTTAAATTTCGTTTGGTGTTGGTCAAAATATTGCGCAATATGAGCCATAGATATTCATATACGTTCGTACAATTTCTGTTTACAAATCCTCCGCAGAATGCTTGATATGTACAGAAAATGGATTAGATATGAGATAAAAGTAACGTCGAGCAAAACAATGATGATAATGATAGTTATAACAATAATAACAAATAATGGTAACTATCATAATGATAACGTCATGATAATACTTCACCGAGTACTATCTTTATATTCACAACTTATTTTTTCCTTACGTTAGTGATATTTGTAAATTCTTCATAAAATAGTACGCTCTCCCATAAACAACATGTATAATCTAATCTAAAATTCAAATAATCATAACATATTTCTGTCATGAAGTGAATTGCTTTTGAAAATATCCAATAGGTGAACTGCATATTTGTAGTCATAATTCTAGTACGAAAAAGTACATATCAAAACATGCCACACAATCTTATGCAAATGATAAGGTTTCATTAACAGACTTACGTACCACATTCAAAATGAAAAATCATATATTTATACTAATATGATAAAGAGAGATTTCTTTTACATTGGACGTCAAGAAGATACTTCAATATGATATGAATACAACAGTTGGTAAAACTATTAAAATCAAGCAGCCAATACATCTCCGTTTTTCAATTTACTTATGTTTGGATCAGTTTCTGATCGCTGTTGTGCTTGTGAACGAATTTTCGTACCAGCTGTGGTGAGGACCCATATTCAGTTAGAACTTATGTGTGCCTTTTGCAAAGGAGAAAAGTCTATGTCAGACACACACACACACACACACACATAATTTATGTATATAAAAGTCGAGAATAAAATTAAATGTGATCGTTTCTTCAACGGTCTGATGCTTCGTAGTTACATTGCATCAATTTTTTAGAGTGTGTGAGAGAGTGTGTGCGTGATATGTTTTGTAGTTGGGTGCTATGATCCAATATCGAATGTACATAAAATCACTTCTTACTACTAGTAATGAAATTGGTGAGAGCACTAAATGTAAATTAGTCGTGTCGACATTTGATCCGCAGAAAAAAGAGACTGCAGAGATTCACACAAATGCGCTTCGCTTCGTTGTTGGAAACAATATAGGCCACTGGTTGCAACCACGTGTTTGATAGCAAGGCGATGTCGATGACGAAGTATGAGATCTGACTCTCTGGCCACGACATGGAGACGATGAACGGTGTCAGGCTGGCAAAGGACATGCCTGTTAATAGGAGAATTGTTGCAATACCTCTCACACGAGACCGCTTAGGGACTACACGATTACTCAGGATTGCTTCATTACTCGCAGATGAAACGGACTTGTTTCCATCGTGATTACATGTTTTTTCTTGTTTTTCGCTGCTCCAGCGGTTTATCCAGGTGAGACTATTGCTTTTACGAGCGATTCGTAACGACAAAACATTTAATGTAGTAGATATAAACAAATTGATCAGCGGCGGTAATATAAATGATGATTTTCTTACAACGGTTACCCATAACGGAATGTAACAAGTGTCACGCATACACATACAGAAGATGTTTTGTATAAATGGAGAATTCGGAAAAGGGAGAATAAAACTAAACATGAAAGTTGTGCACGTCATACAAATAAACGTTGCCATCTTTAATTTCTTTGTTGTTACGATTTGCGGATATCGTAACGGTCGGTTGACTGAGATGTACAAATTGAGACTTATGCTTCCAATACAGGAGGACACCAGACATAATGTTATCCGGGAAAGCACGGGGAAAAACGACGAGATCCATATGCACAGTACAGGATCTTCGCCAGATAGATACCACAGTACTGAGTAAAGGTACCAGTTAACTCCGAAAGTTACATTTATACAACAAAACAGCTGATACAGGAGTTTCGTGGTTTCTTTTTGTCTGACTTGTTGACGGACGATGAGTAACAGTAACATGTTTGAAGCGACAGAAAACGCTATGTTTGCGGTTAGGTGCGTACAAATATGAGTCCATGTGTATCTTGTGACGTTGGTCATTCTGAAATATTACACGTTACACGAAATTGTCGATTTGCTGGTAACGGTACAATAATACCAACGTGTAATTCCAATTCCAAACAAGAATATAGGCTTGCGAAGTCAACAGGAGAATATGCCACCTCTTAAAGATAAGCTTGACCGACCACAGTGACAGCTTATACGTATCCTCTTGTAATTACTAGTTATTTCTACAGTTATTCAATTCTACCACAGCTCAAAACGATCAGAAAATTGTAGCATCAAAGAACTTAGACTGCTAGCCAAAACGCGTTCACGGGAAAACACATTATCCATAAACACATATAACACTATAGCACAGAATAAGTCTCACATACATCCGAAGTTGATGTTACTGAGTTGAAATTTGAACAGTTCTCTTCGGCATGAGATGGGCTCCTTTTGCTAGTACTCTTCAGGACTGAATGCAGATTGCGAGTTATGCGTCAAAACTTGCCTCTCTGCGCTCGAATGCCTATTTGCTAGTCGTGCATTGCATATCAAGGAAACTGTTCTGTTTAGCCAAGGAGGTATCTCAAACCTCTTTGGATTAGCCAACCACATTGCAGACCACACCAAGTGAACATACAAACAGGCCTGATTGGTCCACATGGCTCTTATCGAAATGTGTGCGCTCGGCGCCACTTCCTAATAGTACATTCAAATGCTATATTCGCCTTGTGATAGTAATATCATGCATTCTTTGGAAAATGAAAGAAAAAGAAGAAAAAGCATTAAAATGCACAGTAGACAAAACCTCGTATTTTTCTGGCTAGGCTAGTAGGTTCGAATAACCAATCTATTATGAATGACTCCTGTCCTTGAGTGATTAGAAATATTGGACGTTGAGGCAATGCAAGAATGGTCTTGTCTGTCATCAGAAAAGATGTAGAAGTCACTATAGAATAACCTTTGTTCCGTCGTGTTACAGATTCTATTTGGAATGCGATACTCTTCCTTTGATCTAATCAGTATGGTGTGGCCTAAACTGTTTGAAGAGATTAAGAACACTCAACTTTGTAGACAACTGCCAATTATTTACAGGTTCAATGATGGGAATCCTCTTCACATGATGAGGGCCCGGGAATTGGGCAATTGTTGAAAAATATACAAAGGAATTCTACGGCACTAAAAGTTGAATGGATACAACACGAGTCTGTATCCTTAAATTGTATGACGATCTTAATCTGTTATCTCATGATATACACACCTAATAACAAACTGCATCGTGCATATCATAAAATGCTACTTTCATATCTTATCGCATCTTCAGTCAAAGTTACGTCATACATCGCGTATTCATTTGTAAATGAATATGCGATGAATGAAGTAATGTCGTACTCATGAGTACAACAGTTTGTAATTCTGAAGGTTCGTTAATCCGATACTACTAGTAATAATAATTAGGTTGGTTATTCCGTGGGTTCAGAATGCGATAACGAAATAAGGTTCCCATTTCTGAAGGTTTTGTACGAACTTTTTTTTTCGGATTATCGCTCTTTATTTCATTTTCGGGATAACATACCTTCAGAATACTGTAAAACGAGGAATGTTCGCGTGCATTTTAATTTCGTGAATTTCGCGAGAGCAAAGATTCGCGAAATTAAAACGCACATGAAAGTTCTTGTCTACGCTATACGTATTGAATGTTAGAGGCAACTCGCGAAAATTTCATGCCGCGAAAAAGGCCTGACGAACCCTTTTTCACTTTCGTACTATCGAACCTTCGAAATGACAAACCTTAGGGAATGACGCCACAAATGTTCGGATTAAGTTACCATATTTCATTTCCTGTTTAACTCACACGTTGGTGTGGGGATTTTGTGTGTTTTGGAATAACGAACCTTATTTCATTTTCGGATTAATGAAACTTCACAATAATCACCCGTTCTTATCAGTAGTAACTAACTAGATAACACACCATCTAATCTCAGTGCTGTCTTAAACAGAGTAATTATTATTTCTTCACGAAGTCTTCGGTCTCCTAGAACATTATTTTCGTAAACATCATCAACGAGTGAACAGTTTGCGTAGATGGGCTTTGCAAAACAATTAATTTCACATACCGTAAGTTGCTTGAATTCATTATGATTTCAAAGATAGACATGTCGATATTATTTCAAACAAAATGTATTCATCGCAGTTAGAAAGCTTCAAATCAAAATTAATACATTGACAAAACAAACGGAGCAAAACCTTTCTTGAATAATTTCAAAAGTTCTAGTTTGTTACAAAATCTGGTATACGTCACGAGATTAATCTTGGCGTCCCGCCATGGCCCAGCGTACGCATCGCCTAGCCAGGGAGGTGCTAGAGAAGGAGAGACAACTACTGCTCTCCTTTGAAGTCATGCGCGGCACCGCCGAGAAGTTATGCGTTCAACTACAGGTGTTACCCATGTGCTTTGACAAAAGAGAGCATCAATAATCGGGACTAGCGCTCTCACATCTAGAAATACTTGCCCCTACTGCAATTCGCTCTTTCTTTCAATGTGATGGCAACAATGAATTTGTGTACCTTGAATCGGAGCAGCGAATAAAAATGCAGTGTAAAACTGACAATTTTATCAGCAAATAGTTTAAAAGCACGCTGGAACACGCTTTAGCGGAGTATTTTATTTGAAAGATCAAGATATACCAGAGTAAAAGATAGAAAACTAACATGCGGAAATGTGCGCATTATAGAAAAATATGAGGTTTTTTAAGGGGGTCTGATTTTCATTTCATTTCGATTTGCGTATTACGAAGAAACTAGAAATATATGTTTATGATATTGAATTCTTTCCTAAACTATTCTAAATCAATTCCAGTATTTCATTTAAAATTTTATGGTGAAATAAAGCTTATAATTCAACGAAAGGTGAAATGCGCTCTTCGTCTCCGAACTTCGTCTTGCAACTAGAGCGGTGCCGAGCATGACTTAAAAGTGTAGTGGAATGCTAGACGTCCCATTGTAACGCCTTGAACCCAAACATGTGTTTGCATGAATTATGAAGAGTTGCCACTCCATCTCTGTAACACCTCCCTGGCCTAGCCGATATGCATCGTGTCCTGAAGTCCCTCAGCCAGCACGCAGCTCGTGCTTGTTCCAGAAGAGTGCCGTGTGTCTCCCAGCAAAGTGTTTATCCATGTCATTTTACTCTTAAAGCTAACCAACAATGATCTATCATTAAGCAACTGTCCGCTAAAATTTAATTAGTCCATGATGAGGCATACACTGACGAAGATGAAAAAAAAAACATCAAAAAGTCTATATTTCTATTATCTTTGGCTACACAACCAAAGAACAGAAGCGTAATTCAAACACAAATTCAAACCCGTGTGCTTACAAAAAAAAATAATTCCGTATTAAGACGTCAATAACGTGTCCCTGTACTTTCACTGTCTATGCAACGAGCAAACTTAATTCACAAAATGGAAACCAGACTTCATAACTTTTCAAATTTGATTTCTATCCCGACAAAATATGATACACAAGTACTGATTTTAATGCCCTAGTTGCTATATTGTTAGGTGAGATTGTGGATTTCAACCAAACAGTGAATATAGACCGCGAGACTGCAAATAAATAATTTAAAACGTCGTCTGATGTTCGCTTAATGGCCTGGTTATGAATGTGAAAGTGTCAAACAATATTGAAAGGCAAACAGTCGTAAATCGAGCATCACCGCTGCCATGGATAAAAAGGTGTTCTATGCCTTAATGGCCTTATTTCTTGGGCTGCGCTATCTCTTCGATGTAATGTCAAGAAAGACAGCCTTGCAAAGTTGTTTTGCTTCGTTGTTTGTAAGAATATAACACAGTGGTTGCATCCAGATATTTGATGTCAGTGCAACGTCAAAGACATACAGTGCAATATCACTCTGGGGCAATAAGGAAGAGACGATATACGGTATCCATGAGACAAAGGACATGGCGGACAGGAGAAGGACCGTCCTGATGCCCCTCATGTGGGACCTGTGACGCATTGTGTTACGTCGAAGGATCGTGTCAGGCAGAGAGCCAAGTCTTGCGGAGTATTTAGGCGCCACATCCGAGGTATTGTTCATCCCTGGGTTAGCAGCGGTGCGAATTTCATTCTTGCCGTTAGAACGAACACTACTGCGGGCAATTCGTAGGGATAGAAGATTAAGAATGGTAGACACCACTAAATTAACCAGAGGAGGTAAACTTAGGGAGAGTTTTCTTGTGACGTCTGTCCATAATTGGGGAGAGCAATATTCGTACCTCCAGCACAAGCAGTAAAAATTTTCTATAAATGGTGAATGCGGATAGGGGACAAGATAAATAAAAAGTACAAATATCATCAGAGAACCCAAGAACACTGAAACCTTCAACCTTTTCGTCGTAGCTATGGTGTAGCATCGAAGTGGTCTGCTAACAAGAGCATACAAATTTAGGCTGATGCTAGATATACATGACGAAACAAGACACAGCGTCACCCGGGATGGCAAGGGAAACCATGTCACTGTAGGTCGGCATAGACTGGGATTTGTTTTTGCCAAATGCCAAAATATCATGAAAAGACACCAACAGATTCCAAGCAGCATGTTCATCAAGCCGTACACCTGATACAGTATCTTCGTTGTTGCTGGCTGCCTGACCTGCCGTCGAATGACGACCAAGAGGGTGATGTTTGAAGATGTTGAAAGCAACAAGTTCACGGCGAGAAACGAGCAGATAGGATCCCAGTTTGGCACTGTGACGTTCATGGTAAATTTTGTTCAGGTGACTCCATAAAATCCCAGAAATGCAAAGTTTCAAACATTATTCCTGGGTTATAACACTAGCAAAGAGACTCAGAGAAACTTTGAGTTCCTCAAACGTTCTGATATGTGCAGTGCAATGGCAATGAGTTAACTTCTAAGGATTTATAAAATATTGAATCTTACCAGCTATTATTAAGAGTTTCTTCCGTGGGTATGAAAACACCACAACGCAAACACACAGGGGCATATTAAGACTAACCCAAGGCTGGTCAGTAAAGGAGGACCGTTTTGAAGGTTGTTTGTCTAACGGGATCAAACGTCAAAATGCCTCATGCTGCAATGCTGGGCACTGCTCACGTATGTCATCGTGTGTTTCATACACTAATATTCTTGTAGATGTTGTATCAATCGGGAATCTTATTAAATGCACCTGATTGGCCACTACTGAGACCTCTGCAGTCAGCGACAGTAGAGCTATTTTTCCCCTTGAGCCACGAACTTTCCAGCATACAAGCTTTTGAAGTCAAGGGGGGGGGGGCATTTCATGATGCGTTTTGTCGGACAAATTTGCTCTCAACCAATCCGATGCAATGATGTCAGTAGCTCTTAAAATAGTTTGTCAGAAAAAAAAAAATCAGACAAAACGCTTCATGAAATGCCCCCTGGAGATACTAGCCTCTCTTTCTGTTTACTCATACAAGGGTATGGAGAGTAGAGATATTCTTTTTCACTTGTTTGCTTTCAAAGCATCGTGTCATAACTTATAAGTGATATAATGTACTATGTACTTCCTTGAGGTTCAAAATCATACCTTAGGTAATCCTTTATGCTGTGTATCTTCCGCACCAATATAATAACAAGACCTATATTATGTGCATATCATTGTACTTTTTTCTTTAGTTCCATCTATTCAATTCAATTGAAATAAAGTACAAATGAATTAAATGAACTTCTTGCACGCCTTTAATTCATAATACCATTACAATCAATCGAATAAAGCCATCCACTGATAATCATGCATTAAAGTACAAGAATTGTTATCAGCATTACATATGGAGCCACGCATCATTGATTTGCTCGCTCATTCTGCGTCAAATTTTGGTGAAAAATGTTCTTCACTTGGGCTTAATACGAAACATAACTTAATTGTTTATCTGTTACATGTGGATTCAAACATTAACGGCAATTATCTTTCATAATTCTATGACAATTTTGGCGGCGGGGTGAGCCAGTCAAAAATGTCCATCTATCTCATTTAAGGTGCATTAATGTCACAGTTATCTGTTGTAATATTTTGCAAGATTCTATAAGTTAGAAAAACCTAGAATGCTAAAGAATTTAGCCATCAGTGATTTTCAGACGTGTTAACGTCCTTAGAATTGCGTACATAGATATAATTATTGAATAGTGTGTGATGATACTAATGAATCTATTGTTCAGCTCGACATATATTTCGGAAATTTAGTCGACGAAAGAAAGTTAGGCAAAGTTCATTGGCCTCGCTGTTTGTCAATATGTAGACTATTGGTTGCATCCATGTGCTGGAGGTTATGACGATATCATACGCGTAAAATCCTACGCCACTCTCAGGTAATAATACCGACACAATATGCGGTATCCAGCAAACGAAAGATATACCGGTTATCAGGAAAATAGTGAAAATTCCTTTCATTCGTGACTTATGCCGTAACTTATGCGATGCCTCATTTCCTTTGAAACGCTTACAAATTTCCGATGACATCGATGGAATTGTTTTTAAGCTGTTCGTCGAATCACGTTTTGTTCTGTCATAAGAAATCTGGATCTCAGTGTTGTATTTGAATCGTAAGCTTTGGCGAGCAATTCGTAGAGATAGGAGATTAAAACTCGTAGCTACCAACAAGTTAATAAACGGAGGCAAAGACAGAGAAAGATTCCTCATAATATCGGCCCACACAGGGAAGTGGCAATCTTCGTCAAGCACGCATTTGCAGTAGAAATTTTGCATAAACGGTGACTCCGGAAATGGGAGAAGAAAAGAAAACAATGCGATCGTCAAAATAGTACCTATCCAAAGTGCAGCTTTGATTTTCCTGACTGTGACGAGAACGTAATACCGGAGAGGTCGACTCACCAACAAGTACAAGTTCAGGCTGAGGATACAGTTACAAGATGTCACAAGACATAGTGTGACTCGGGTCAGCGCCGCGAAGAATGTTGTAACGTATTTACACAAAACATGATCCGTGTTGGCTACATACCACAGAATTGTGTAGATACACCAACAAAATCCCGTCAAGAAATTAAGTGAGACGTACATCTGATACAGCAGTTTGGTCGTATTCTGTTGCCTCACCTCTTGGCGAATAATGACCAAAAGCAAACCGTTCGCTAATATTGTAAGTACCATGTTCAGGGCAAGAATGGTACAGACTGGGGTCCATGCGTGATGTGTAATGTTCATCATGCTGCGAGCGTTTTATTTTTTGGAACGAAACGTCTTGTTTGTCGAAAGCTAGATCTCACTCACTTGAGAGGCACTGAAATAACGGATGATCAGGGACAGAGCTATTTCTCATTCTCTTCCTCACATAGAGACAGACACAAACCACTCATAGAGCCTATGCACACATGGTCAGCAAAAGCCAAAGATTTTTCGTTGACGAAGAGTTAACTGGTAAGGCAAATTCGCTGTCTGGAGACCGCAACTCCTGCTCAAGTAGTAGAGGCTCTTCCTCCAAATGAGGAGTGAATTCGTGCAAACTAATAGCGGCTGCGCATAGTTTTGGACAGCCCCTCGAAATCATTGCACGTATTTCCGGCGAGTCCTACAGTTTTCCCTCTCTTATGCTAATTTTAAAAGTGGTTTAACTGTATCTGATTGGCTACTGGCTGTGTATGCACTCCCTAACACTGTCATTTGCTGTCGTATGGCCTAGTAGATATCACGTGTTCTGAACAGCTTAATCAAGGTCACCATACAGATACTTAACAATGCTTTAAAAGCCTCATGTCATGTATAATTCACGTCAAGTTTAAGCCTCGTGATTTCTAGAGTGCATTGTTAATTTCAAAAGGTCAGCGGTGATCCTCTATGAACTGTATTGTGTACTAATGTGAAAATTGTATGTGCGTGTCACTTAACTGTTTCGTGCATGCCTAAACCAATCAACTAATTGGAGTCAATCAAATAAAATCAAATAAAATCATCCAGTAAACAATATTTCGCGATTTGGTCGTGAGCATTTGGGGGTTATGGGACCACAGTTGTTGCAGTATATCTATATCGAGCCTGGATTAAATATATCCCATTCTAGCGTTGTGACAAATAAAGAAAGAACAGGATTATGTATCACGTGCTGATCAAAAAAAAAAAAAAATACTGGCTTTTTTATTTCAGTGCTTCAGAAATAATTTCTTAGGAAAATCTCATTAAACTTTCTTTCCATGTTAAATAGGTTACCATCATTTAATATCCCCCCCTCCAAAAAAAAAAAAGAAGATATTTCCTGCAGAATATTGTAGGACTTAGAGGACGTTGATAGAGAAGGCAAGCATCGTTACGTACATGCTTGTCCACTTTTCTGGCGTGTTACGACCTCGGCATGTAAGCCTTAGACAAATCATCGCGAAATGTGTGACGATACTGCTGAAATATTTACTCCGTGTAACACAACATATTTCTAAGATTGAGTCGACGAGCTAAAGCTATGCAAAGTTTATTGACTTCGCTGTTTGTCAGTATATAAACCAGTGGTTGCAGCCATGTGCTCGTGGTTAGGGCGATGTCATACACGTAAAATCCAATGACACTATCTGTCGATAAAACGGAAACAATATGGGGTATCCAGCAGATGAAAGATATACCGGTAATCAGGAAAATGGTGAGAATCCCCTTCATTCGTGACCTATGTGACCTATAAGGTAAATTGGACGCTGCCTCCCGTCCTGTAGAACGCTTACACATATACGATGATATTGATGGAACGGTTTGTAAGCTGTTCGTCGAATCACGTTTTGTACTGTCGTAAGAAATCTGGATCTCAGTGTTGTATTTGAATCGTAAACTTTGGCGAGCAATTCGCAGGGATAAGAGATTGAAACTTGTAGCTACCAGCAAATTAATGAATGGAGGCAACGACAGAGACAGATTCCTCATAATGTCGGCCCATGCAAAGAAGTGGCAATCGTCGTCAAGCATGCATGTGCAGAAGACATTTTGAATAAACGGTGACTTCGGAAACGGGAGAAGAAAAGAGAACAATGCGATCGCTAACATAGTACCGATCCAAAGTGTAATTTTGATTTTCTTAACTGTGACGAGAACGTAGTACCGGAGAGGCCGGCTCACCAACAAGTACAAGTTCAGGCTAAGGATACAATTACACGATGTCACAAGAAAAAGTAAGACTCGGGAGACGGCAGGGAAGATTATGGCAATATATCCGCACAGGACATGATCATTGTTGGCTACATACCACAAAATTGTGAAAATAGACCAACAAACTCCAAATGACAGATTAAGGGAGACGTAAACCTGGTAGAGCAGTTTGGTCGTCTTTCGTTGCCTTAGCTCGTTGCGAATAAGGGCAAAAAGCAAACTGTTTGCAAGTATTGTAAGTATCATGTTCATGGCGAGAACGGTGCAGACTGGGGTCCATGTGTGATTCGTGGTGTTCATCATGCCGCGAACGTTTTTGGAACGAATTGACTTGTATGTGGAAAGCTACAGCTCCCTTACTGCAGTAATCAAATCGTTCACATGAAAAGGTGGCAAAAGAAAATAAAGAGGCACAGTCGTGATGATTAAATCAGTCAAGTTTTGAGAGGTACTGAAATAATCCATGATCACAGACACAATTATTTCTCATTTCGTCCCCGCATTTACAAATACGAATCAGCCATACAGCCTGAGCACACCTGGTCAATGAAAACCGAATGTTTCTCGCAACAGAGTTGCGGAAACAAATATCTCACACGAGGGTACAATATCTGTCGCTGACGGAGAGTAAACTGGTACTAAAGGCAACTTCACTCTCTGGGGAGACCTCAACTCTCTCCAATGAGCGAGGAGTGAATTTGTGCGAAATACGCCGCCCATATAGTTTTGGACAGCCCCTCGAAATCATTGCACGCGATGACCTCGAGTTCTGTTACGGAACATTTCCCTGTCGTATGCTAATCTTAGAAAAGCCGTCTCTGCATCTGATTGGCTACTTGATGTCTATACCCTCTTAAAGTGTCTATTGCTATCGTATGGATGTGCATCAACTATTCTAGACAGTTTCATCAAGGCTAACATACCAGATTTTCAGTAATGCTTTTAAAGCATTTTGTCACATCTTAAGAGTGATGTAACCTCTTTGATGTATAGAGTGCACGTATCAAGTTTAGATGATTAGCAGCAATGATTTATGAGGCATGTACTTTGCATAATGAAAACTATATGTACATATACATACATGAAAACTATTGTACATATCATTTCACTTTTTCTTGTGCGCACTTCAAACTCATCAAATCATTTAACCAATCAAATTGAATCATGCACTGAACATCAGATACCAAAGTTAAAGGAGACCTTCGGATGATTTTCAGACTTTTACGTTTGAACAACTGTAAATTAGTTATACTGAGTAGAGAGTTTCAGAATCTATAGTGACTGGGATGAGGAATGAGAATGTTTTCAAAATTTATAACAAATTGCAATGAACAAGGATGCTGACATGGCATCCTCACCATAACAATGCATGAGTAGGGTCTCAAGGAAGCAGAACAAAAGAGGAAGGCATGCATAGATTCTACACAGGTGAACTTGTTAAGCGGTATTGTAATGAAATTATGCTGCTACATTTCTGAAATATGTGAGCCTCCTATGTCATCAACGTTGTTCAGTGTAATGTGTTGAAGGTTTTTCAAAATATTGGTTTCTCTACTCATGGGCCACAATAAATTGCACAAATCTATACCTGGAGCTGTTGATTTATGCACTATATGATGTGAAATCATGAAAATCGTCTGGAAATGCCCTTTGATAATAATCAATGATTTAACTCTAATTTTTTTATTCAATGTGTCAACAAATAATCATACTTATCTGAATCAAGCTTGGGTTAACAGTATCCTGGTTTGTTTGGGTTTTTTTTTGGTGCTAATTGTGAGAAATACCAACTTTAAGTATTAAATGTCTATTCTTTTTCCTTTGGTAAGGGCTTCTAAGGTAAACTCCAGCGAACTTACTACAGATGTTAAATAGGTTGCCTTCATTTCTTAAGCAATTCATTTCTGACAGGATAAATCGACTTAAAAGACACGAGAACGTCAGAAGATACAGACATCAATAAGTTAGATTTTTTTTTTCATTTCCTGCTTGGTTTGTTAGAAACATTGGCACTTAAACCGCCGAAAATATATCCAGTTGTACAATATGTGATGATCACTATACGGAAATAATCATTCGGTATTACATAACATATTTCGAAAATTGAGTCTACGAAAGAAAGTTCGGCACAGTTCATTGGCTTCGTTGTTTGTCAGTATGTAAACCAATGGTTGCGTCCATGTGCTTGAGGTAAGGGCAATATCGTTCACGTAAAATCCCATGTTACTTTTTGTCGATAATGCCGACGCAATATGCGGTATCCAGCAGATGAAAGATATACCGGTTATCAGAGAAATTGTGAAAATCCCCTTCATTCGTGACTTATTAAGTAATCTTTTTGCTGTCTGACGTTGTGCAAAAATCTTGCAAAAGCGCGATAGCATCGATGAATCTGGTTTCACGGTATTAGTCGATTCAGGTTGCGTCATGGTACCGAGTTTAAGTTCAGTATTGCATTTGAAACGCAAGCTCTGGCGAGCAATGCGCAACGACAGAAGATTAAAACTCGTAGCTACTAGCAGGTTCATCAGCGGAGGCAAAGACATCGAAAGGTTCCTCATTATGTCGGTCCATGCAAGAAAGTAGCAATCCTCGTCAAACACGCATTTGCAGTAAAAATTCTGAATAAACGGTGATTCCGGAAATGGGAGAAGAAAAGAAAACAATGCAATCGTCAACAATGTACCAATCCAAAGTGTAACTTTGATTTTCTTGACTGTCACTACAACGTAATACCGGAGAGGCCGGCTCACCAACAAGTACAAGTTCAGGCTAAGCATACAATTACATGATGCTACAAGACAAAGTAAAACTCGGGCGAGCGCAGGGAAAAATGTAGTAACATATTTGCACAAGACATGTTCGGTGTTGGCTACATACCACAAGATTGCGTAAAGACACCAACAAACTCCCAGTGATAGATTAAGGGAGACGTACATCTGATACAGCAGTTTGGTCGTCTTCTGTTGCCTCACCTCTTGGCTAATAATGACCAAAAGCAAACTGTTCGCCAATATTGAAAGTACCATGTTCAGGGCAAGAACGGTACAAACTGGGGTCCATGTGTGATGCGTAATGTTCATCATGCTGAGCGCGTTGTTGGAACGAATTGTCTCGTTTATTGAAATCCCACTCCAGTAATGAAATAGCTTTCTAGGAAAGGTGGAAAAGGTAATTAACAGTTTAATTTGCGATATGCCGGTTCTTGAGAAGTTAATATATAGTTAATGATCACATAGCGGGAACAGTTATTTGTAGCTCTGTCCCCACAGCTATACAAACCAGCTCACCAGGTGTCGAGTCTGAGCACACCTTGTCAGCGAAAGCAAAGTGCATTTTACTCATAGAGCCTAGCTCTATGATTTTACTACAGAGTTGAAGAAACATATATCTGGCATGATGGTACGGCTTTGTCGTTGACTTGAAGTGAAGTGTTCAGGCAACTTTACAGCCTTGAGACCGGACTAAGGAGCTAGAGCTCTTCGTATGAACGATGAGACAATCTGAGCACAGTACGCTGCACGCTTAGTTTTGGACAGCTACTCGAAACCCTCTCTATACTAGTCTTATAAAAGCTGTCAGTGCATCTGATTGGCTCCTGAACGTGTATACACTCTAAGGCCGCATCTATTGCTGTCGTATGCCTTTTTACCAAGTGTTCTGGATAGGTTCATCAGTATCAATGCGCAGATATTCAATAATGCCATTTTCTAGGTACTGCCATTTTTTTATTGCCACCGGAAAAAAAAAATTAATAGACTCGGGTTATACAGCGTCTCCCAGAAAAAAACGAAACCGACTTTCCTTGCAACTTTTTACTATCGAAATCATACATTTTCTTTTTGGGATATACATCAACGGAAAGACAAACTTTTCTTCTTTCATTTGATGTACAACTTAATGTTCATCGTGCATGCATGGCTGACTTAGACCAACGAACAGTGGTGCTATCAAATTTTCATTTGCACGCGCAAATGGTGACTTTTAGTGAATTTTTCAGACGTTTAACGTTATGTTTTCGAAAAACAAAGTTCATAACCTAAACATCCGTATTTTCTTCTTTCGTATGAGACCTTATGCGTCAAATATGAATAACGCATGCTTGAGAAAAATGTGCATGAAAACATGCTTCATTTCTACCGATTCTACGGATAGTCGTAAAACAAGCATTCAGCTCTCCCGACTTAGCGTTAGACAATGGGCTCACCTTGAATTCACACAAAACAATGGCAGTGCTACAGTGAATGTTGTTCGGGGGGGGGGGGGGTATCTACAGAGAATGCTGTATAACACGGAAAGCACTTTGTTGTCAATTATTTGGAATAAGCTATGAGACTTAGCCAATAAGTGAAGGCTAATATCGTGTGTATTCTCAGACTGCATGCAGTCCAATGGCTATGAGAAATCAACGTTACAACAATGGTACTGTACTTCCGCTGATGAACACCCTATGCCCTGTGGTTTGCTGCATGGTCAGGCAAGCTCACGATCATGTGCTAATTTACGACCCTATTCCGAACCGTCTGTAACATTCCCTTTTACCCCCCTCCCTTCATGTTTGTGTAAATTCATTGAAGCATGAAGGCCATTGTTATCTGCCAAGTCGGGCAGGCGTCGGGAATGTTAACTGGCTCCTTATTTACTACCCATCTTTCTGGGTAAAATGGAAGCATATTTTCAAATTAAATTTTCTCGAGCAGGCGTAGATCATTTTTTACGCATGAGATGTCATATGAAAGGAAAAAGAATGGATATTAAGGCTATGATTTTGTTTCTTGCAAAAGATTGCCAAGAAAGCCTGAAAAACTCATTCAAAGTTGCCATTTGCTCGTGCAAATTAAAATTTAGTAGCATTACTGCCTATTGTTCTAACCCAGTCATGCATGAATTATGAACTATGAGTTGTGCATCAAATGAAAGAAGAGAGGTGTATCTTTCCATTCATGCATATCTCATAAAGCAATATTTATATATGATTATCATCGCAAAGAATTGCAATGAAACTCGGTTTTGTTTTTTCTGGGACACGTTGTATTATTCTAAATGTTTTGTTAAAGAAAGGTCCACGTGACCACGTTGACCATAAAAATAGATTAAAAACACAACTTCATGGTGTCGTAGCAGCTATGATAGGCAGCCTCATATACTTAAACATATTTCGGGACTGCAAGGATATCTTCCTTTGTGAATATTTCAGTAAAAATGTTGAATGATGCAAATCATTTTTTTTTCATCTATGAAAAATACGCTGATAAATGTCCCAGTGTTCTCTCACAATACATTGACATACAGGTACTCCGTCAAACACAAAGACAGGAATGGAAAGGTATTCCCTATATAACTTCTTTGATACAAGCTATGTGAAAGTGCATAACAATAATAATCTGTTTTGATGACAAACAAGCACGGTTATTTAAAAAACAAACAAAAAAAAACAGCCAACTTTATATAATTATGACACACTGTGATGCTATCTCATGTCTTGTGAATAATTTCAAATTTTTTGTCTTCATTTCCTATCTTATGTGAGATTGTGTGTGGCTAAATCTCCGTCTGAGTAAAAACAAACAAACAAACAAAAATCATTCGACCAGACAAACAATAATGTAAGTGTCTTTCATTCCCCTCAAACACACAAACATAGCCCAACTATGGGAATCTCTCCCCGAACGTTCCCCCCCCCCCGTAGTTTTCCACGAAGTGATTCCAACCAAAAGCATTCATACATTTTGTCACTTCCAACCTTCGTTAAATGTTTTGTACTATTAAAGGAGATGATCTACTTTAATATTTCTACATATCTACTCTCTTCCCATCATCATCTTGGTATATCAAGGAGCGAATTAACTTGTACTGATAACTTGAACGAACAACGAGAGAGAAAGGTATGGTAGGGTGACTAATCAAAACACAAGGAGAATGACTATAGCTCACATCCATAAAATGTATATATTTCGCAATGATATAAACATCAAAAATTGTGATCAAGATCTCACCAAAAAGACAAACAAGAAAGATTCCCTTCGAATCGATACTGTGAAAGTTTTTTTTTCAATTTAAATTGTATCTAAATTGTACCTAGATTTCTAAATAAATTTCATACTACTTATTGTAAACTGTTATAGCAGGACAAGTACTGTTCAAGAAGGTTAAAAACATCGCCAACATAAACATGCATACAAAGATCTTAATGTTAGTTGCGAGCAGCGAAAACCAAAATGTTCTTGTAAACAAACGCTTTACAAAGTTGCTTCGCTTCTGCATTTGTAAGAATATAGGCTAATGGCTGCAACCAGGTGTTTGCCGCAAGGGCAATGTCATAGAAGTGAAAGGCGAGGTCACTTTCAGGCAGTAATAGTGACACGGCATGAGGTATCCAGCACACTGTCGACATTCCCGTCAGAAGAAGAGTTGTTGAAATCCCCCGAGCGCGAGATCTCTGTCGATGGTTGATGCGCCGGACACAACTCTCTGTGCTTGAAGACGCAGGAACAGACTCTGGAACACGTAAAGAGTTCTCTGACGCCGTGCTCGTTCCAGGATTACCTATTTTTATATCTGCCTGAGCACTGAAATCGGCACTTCGACGCCCAATTTGAAACGAGAGGCAGTTTAAACTTGTAGCCACTGACAGATTCATTATAGGGGGCAGAATGAGCGACACCTCTCTAGCGATGTTGGCCCACCTGTGAAAGTCACAATCTTCTTCGAAAACACACATGCAGAAATAATTACGAATGAATGGCGACCGCGGAATGGGTATTAAAAAAGAGAAAACCAAAATGGTAACCGTCGTGTACACCGCAATGCTAATTTTGATTTTCTTCGTGGTCATTATCGTGAAATATCGAAGCGGCTGGCTAACCATTGTGTACAAATTGACACTGATGCCACATATACAAGCCGTTACCAGACAGGATACGACTCGAGATAAAATGGGAAAAATCATCGTGATCACTCCACACAGACCTTCATCTCCGTCAGCTACGTACCACATGATTCCATAAAGACACCATGACACACCCAAAGATGAGTTCAGGCATCCAAAGCTCTGGTAGAGTAATTTAGTCGTTTGATGTTGTCTGACTTGATGACGAACGATAGTCAGGAGGAGTAGGTTTGACAGTATGGAAAGCGCCATGTTCACAGACAGAATTGTGCAAACCGGAGTCCATGTATACATGAAGCTGGTACTCATGTTGAACAGTTAAAAAGTTTCGAGAAATGAGTTGATCTTGTCAATCAAAAACTATGCTCGTTGACAGCCTTTGAAGTGGAATGGACAAGCTAAAGTGTGCTTGTCAGATCTTTCCCTTCAGGCATCAGTCACGCAGACAACATTAAATACTGTCAAAAATCTTCGTGTCGTGTTTACCAATTATGGCTAGTGCATGGTGGTTTCAAATTGAGTATTCGGTACCAATTTTCAAGTTCCTGAAAAGTGCAGACGCCAGCGATACAATTTCCTAAATCGTATTTTCAAAATGTGGCAGCAATTAAACGATTATTTTCCACTTTCGTCAGGACCAATGAACGACAGACGACTGAGCGCGTTAGAAATTTTGGCCTCTGTACAAGACAGTCACAACTGCGAACTCCTTTAGTGCAGCGCTTATTTCATCATATATAATCTAAATGTATCTGATTGGCTAGTGTACTTCTCGACTTGTGATTCGATGCCTGCATTCTTTCTTTCTTCGCTACCGTAGAGGTCAATGTAGAATACCAAACCACACCTCTTTGAATGGTTCTCTTCTTCAAACGGTGGTAGTGAAAACGTATGCATAGCTATCTATTGTTTGGCGTCCTCACCTGATATCACAATTAATACTCTAAAAAGACACGTAGTGTCAAACACATTCATATAACTGCCTGGTGGAAGTTCCAAGACAATGTCATATTAACGAGGCGAATTTAAGCACTTTCTTCCAAGCATGAAATACTCCCGTTGTATGTTCCTTATGCTTGCCCTTGGTACATTGTGTATAACTAAACAATATGTGCAAAACTGCCACAACGCAGAAAAGAATTAAAATGACACTCTTTGATATAGGTAATGATTCGTTTGTGACTTATCTCAGGATACGCAAGTTGTACAACAGGCGCTCTTCATCAACCTTACCCTACTGCCTTCCAAAGATTGTTGGGTTTGTACAAATATTATGGAAATTTCATATACTGGAGGTGGAAAAAAGTTAAAGCAGTTAATTAGCTCCCGAGCACCACCATGCATATCCCTAAACTGTCTTGTCAAATATTGCTCCTGCTGTGCAGCATATATAACAGCAAGAAAATGACAATTAAAAAACTTTGTACCCATTTCATGTCTTTCCGATTTTAATGTACTTTTAATTTTGTGTCCATGTATTTCACTCCTCATAATACAGTCGAATCAAGCATGAAGTGGAGGTTTCCCTCGAAAATTCAAATATCCAATGATGATACGTGTCCTTAGACGTTAGTATTTGTCTGGACTCCAAAATTGATACTCTTTCTTCACTTATTTTCATAGCTGCCAATAACGTGTTTCTGGGAATGGATACAAGACTTCTGTGTCCAGCATCGGAGTTTTCTGTCCCGACTTCTATTTTGCTTGTTTCCATATGGACAACAATTAAACTTTATGTTGACTTTGCACTATGATTTAACATAAATACTATTGATGGTATATCTATTCACGGAGGAATTAAAATACATCATGTCATGTGAAATGAAAGTGTAATTCTTCCATGTTATGTGATAGGCATTTAAGCAATTTTGCATGGGAAGAATTCCTTTGACCGTTCAGAAACCTGAAATAGAATGTCAGTCTTATATCATAACATTGCAGGCTCACAATACATTTCAGGAAAAAAAAAAAGATATCACCATGATCGTATTTTGTTGCATGATATATCAAGAAAACCTTTAGCTTCAAGGAGATATTAACGAAATGATTAACACTTACACTTTGAAAATCACTTTGAAAAGACGTAATCAGGAAGAAATTCCCGCCTGACTTGTTTGCTTCACCGTGAATGAAATTCCTCAGGTTGCTTTCAAGTTATGACCTCGAGGAAATAAATTTGAAAACAGGTGACACAATGCGTTGCTCTCACCTTCTCCCAGCTATGCCATGAAGATGAAAAGCATTCAGCGAAGAGAAAAAAAAGAGACCCTCTCTTTAATAGGTAAAGAAATTGTTACAACGCTTTTCACGCGACGAAACGTTTTGCGAGGTGGGAAAATCTTTGTTATATAGGAAAGGAGAGGTACCTCCAGGAATTGGACACCTTGGCGACATTTCTGGTAATTAGACCTATTGGCAGATAGGTGTACCGAGCACGCTGAGGCAACAGAATCAAACGCGTCGGATAATGATGAATTCACAATGAAGGCGAGATATGAAAGGCAGTTCTATCGTGTCGATCCATTACATAGATTTTAAACATTTTTTTTTCCACATAAAATATGCAATAGTGGTAAATGAAGGGATTTTTACAATATCAGCAATAGCTAGAAAGTATGATTACTAGTTTTATTAAGGGAAAAACAATGTAGGTTTATAACGATTCTTTTTAACAGTGACAAATTCGAGAGAATTTCATTCAACATCAAAATGCTTGCTCATTATTTAATTTTAAATGAAGTGAAATAAGGTTTGTTAATCAGAAAATGTAAAGACGGTGCGTATCAACTATCGGAATCACGAGCCTTATTTCATTTTCGGATTAATGAACCTTCGAAATAACGAGCCTTATTTCATTTTCGGATTAACAAATCACAGAACAAAGAACCTTATTTTATTTTCGAATGATTTCATTTTCAGTTTTATTAAGGAAAAATCAGTGTAGGTTAATAATGATTCCTTTTAGCAGTGAAAGATTCGAGAGAATTTCATTCAACATCAAAATGCGTGTTCATTATTTGATTTTACCACGACTGAAATGAAGTGAAATAGGGTTTGTTAATCAGAAAATGTAAAGACGGTGCGTATTGAGTTTCGAAATCACTAACCTTACTTCATTTTCGGGTAAACGAACCTTCAAAATAACGAGCATTGTTTCATTTTTCGGATTAACAAATCACAGAACAAAGAACCTTATTTCATTTTCGAATAATTTCATTTCCGGATTAACGAACATTCGGAATACCGAAGCTTATTTCATTTTCGGATTAACGAACCTTTGGAATACCGAAATTTATTTCATTTTTGAATGATTTCATTTTCGGTTTAACAAACCTTCGGAATGACAAGCCTTATTTCACTTTGTGATATTAGACGAACCCTCGGAAAAACGAACTTTTGGAAAGACGCATTGTAACAGACAATATCATATCACGGGTGATGATAACCATGACCACGTACTGGCGATGATGACTTGTAAGGCGCGTGTCGTCCTATCAATAATTTCTAAGCAATCGTTCAACTACAGCAGATTATATTCAAGAAGTCAATGCATGGTCTATTTACTGATATACTAGGTTTTCGACGGTCTCCATACACAAACTTCAGTGAAGACTTTTAGCTTTAATTTTTCTAAAACGCTTTCCCCATAAGAGCTTATCGTTCCATTAAAGTGATTCAACATACATGACATACCTAAGTTGATAATTCACAATGTTCAAAATTTGTGTTTCACTATATTGTTCTTCCGATACCTTTATTCAAATTAATCGTCAGATCTCTTACAAATTTCGATAATAAAGAAAACTAGTTGAACTGAATTGAGGTAAATTGACACAGATGTAAACTCTATATATGAAAAACATGAAGATCAAGATTAGATTTTCGGGGAATCATATCTTCATTTTCATCATCATAACACTTAATAACATTTTTCGTCATTTATTAGCATATATTTAGATTTTAGATTTTTTTTTTTGCCAGAATGAATTTATATGTGGACAATGCAACAAAAAATGAAAGACTCTTTCAATATCTTTTCAATACTTTAGTTGATCTTCCATCGAAAAGAATTTTCTTTGTAAGGTAAAGTATAATGTAATAAGATGAAAGTATATTTCTTTACTCTATTTTTCATTTTTTTTTCTCCAAACTTGAATTTAAAGTGTGCTCCTATCATACCCCTTTAAAAGATTAAGCGCTCCTTGCTAAAAAATAACACAGTATAACACACAAATAACATTTTGATGAAATAGTATTTTTCTTCAAATTGCAATGTCAAAAAAAAATCACCGTGTTTTTTTCAGTCAGTTTACTATCTTGTATTTATTTTCACAATTTTCTTCCTCATTACTTTCCAAATTATGAAACCACACTCTCTTTGAAAACTGTTTTAATTTGTACATATTGAAACTTGGGGCATGAAGATTTCATCGAAATCACGTCACGTATCTATTCAAAACTTTTCCATGATCCATTCTAAATACCTACACCTTTTTTTTTCCTGCATTTTTTTTTTCAACAGCACAATCATCAGATTTTGATATTTCGACTTTGGATTACTCCAAATAATTTCGTTTCGAATCTAATGTAATTAATCTGAATATATCGAGATAATTTTTCCAGATCATGAAGTCAGTGATTACGGATAAATTTCATTTTATTCTTTTCTCCTTAGATATGACATTACATCAGTAAATGATCAATGAGTAATCATGTCTTTTAAAACTTGCCCATATTATGTCATCTACGTCATTTTCACATTTTTCACCTGGCATTCAATTGCTAACTCTCTTGGAGGAGTCTGCGCCTTTGATTGTTTCTACAACAAATATATGGCGCTATACAAATGCTGTGGATCATCACAGTTATCATCATTCAAGAAGCTCGATTTATCAGCACATTACTAATATACACAGGCCTCCGCATCATAGTTTTTCGTTTAATGGTTGCGTTTCACTACATGGGTACATGACTGGATGGAAAAATACGCCAACCATAGCAATAACGCCTGGAAATCAAATCAAGCTGACCGAAGAATTACTTTTCGATAACAATGTTCCAAAAGCCTTTACTTGTAATTGACAAAATACTACTTGTGAACAGAGCGATACTGGCCCTGGATCCAAACTCCAATCCTCCTTGCAGTTTTTGGCTGGCGATTGATGGTTTCTGTAAATATTGCAACGTGTCATTTTTACATGATTTTTTTTTTCGGGGGGGGGGATAAGGCATCATGTCGTTAAATATGGCCTTTAAATGAAAGAGTACATTTTGTATCACGACGACTTTGGTTTTCCCTCTTTGATGGTCCGCTGAGTTCGTATGCAATGTCAATAACGCCCTTATACAATTCGCTGTATTCGTCGATGATGCACACGAGAGTACACCTCAACACCTCATCAGCCATAAGATACCCAGCAATACTCCAAATGGTACCCGATGGGACCAGGCCAAAAATTTAGGAAATATCACAGAGAAGAGACAACTCGGTTACACGTTAACGACTCCTTTACGCTTTAGCGCAATCATTATAGAACTCCCCATAGAACTCGCAGGTTGTTTGTCTTTGCCGACCTTCAAATACAAATTAAGACATAATTTATTGAATAATTACATTGCGTAAGTCCATTAAAATTTCCTTCTTTCTTCTTTATGTGCCTTTTCTTGCTGTGTTGGTTGTTGTCATTCAAATCAGTTAAGCCTCTCTGTTTGCGCTCTTAAATTCCGTCACACCAGTACCCCTTTTTGTACCCTAAGACTTCGGAACGCGTGAACAGCTGGCTTGTTGTATTCCCCTCAGTGCTATACTGGCTGGTAATTCTAATTCTAATTCCAGATATTTTTTTTGAATGTTAGTACTTGTATGTTCACTCTTTAGGTTTCCCGTATCTCCTCCGAGGACTCGCATGTCGAGTTGTTCTCTTTTCACCATTATTCAAATCATATTCTACACTATTGTCAACATTGTTAAATCAACTGTTTTTACATCTGCAGAATGTGGTTGTCTGTATATCACTATTAATGTATTGAGAAGATTCTGTTAGTGCCCCAGGTATTTTTGCCTTTCATTTTTGTTTCTCTTTATTTTGGTCCTACGTTGCATCCGTGCTCCTCAGCTTTACACTCTGTTCAGAATTTGGGACCTACGCTTAACAAGCTCGCTTTTAAGTAGGTTCCGTCATATTTCTTTAGCGTTATACATAGAACCAAACGTACGATGATTGACCACTATATGTTTTAAATTTTTATATTAATTTACTGTACATCCAAGAAGGATATTATGATTCACTATGTTTTTATTATATTTGATGTACATTCCTTCATTGAGAAGTATGAAAATAAATTGAATTGAATTGAATTGAATTGAATTATTCCTCAAGTAATTGAAAGGTACGACTAGTATTTTGTCACTACTTTCACACAAATGCACACATTGAACAACACGAAGGACGGTTGTAAATACAAGGAACATCATATTTTGCTAGAATGGTTGTGTATAGTGACTAATTGGAACAATGAGTATTTTTACATGACACAAGACAAAAGTACGATAACCAAGACTTGGCTACAGTCATATACATCATCAATTCTTCAGGCAGCGAGAGAAGAAATGCTTGAAAAGCTGCTTTGCTTCCTTGTTGGTCAACAGGTAGATAATCGGCTGCATCCACGTGTTTGCCACCGCTGTGGAGTCGATGATATTATAAGACAGGTAACTCTCTTCCCATGCCACAGCAAGCATGTAGGGCGTCCAGAAAGTGAAAGATAATGTTGTCAGCAGGAACACCGTTATGACGCCTTTTGCACTCGGCCCGCTCGGTCCCGCGCGTTCCTCAAAACACGGAGGGCCGCTCTCCGTGACAGGTTGTCCCTCACTCCGCGATGTTTCTGGGTTATGGGTGTACGGTGAGACTCGCCTGATGAGAGCGCATCTCCATTTGAAAGGAAACGTAAGTTTACTGGAGCCACTATGTCGGTGGTTCCTTTGAACAATGCGGAGTATCCTAAAATTTACACTGGTTGACACCAACAGGTTTACTGCAGCCGGTACAATAAGAGTGGCTTTTCTTAGAATGTTAGCCCACGTCGGGAAAGAGCAATTTGGTTGTAACGTGCACAAGCAGTAATTAACCATCGGCAAAGGGGATTGTGGAAAAGGCAGAAATGGTGAAAAGGTTACGATTGCTAGCAAAGTACAGAGAATACACACTAGTTTTATTCTATTCGGTGTAATGATAGCATGGTAATGAAGAGGTCGGGAGATCAGGACGTACATGTTGACGCTGATACCACAGATACACGTCGAGACGAGACAGAATATGATCCGAAAGGGATAAGGAAATACTGTCACAACAAACTCGCACAAAGAAGGGTTCGTGTTTGCCACGTAGAACATTGTCGAAAACAGACTCCAACAAATTCCTAGGACAAGATTTAAGAATCCAAAAAGTAGATAGAGCAATTTTGTCGGGTCCTGGAGATTCGCCTGCCGACGCACAATTGCCAGGAACAACAGATTTGATAAGACTGACACAGCCATGTTGGCAGTTAAAGAAGTGCATATTGGAAACCACGTAATGTTAGTTGCGTTTACCATTTTTGTTGTTAGCTCTGCATTTCCACCTGTTCTAGTATAGTGTAATTCAAAATCCTCTTGCCATGATAACCATTAAAAATTAGGATCATCGGATTTTGCAAGGTTTTTGTTCACAAGCACCTATCACTTTCCTAAACAATCATGGGGTAAAGTACTTGGTGAAGTAGTTAAAGTATTCCTTCAACGTTTTCAGTGCACCCACGTATACTGTCATTCTTATCTTCCAGGCTTGCTTGCCTTGTCTTGGCCATGCGGCGTCTTCCTCTGTTGACCTTAATACAGTCCTCGAGAACTCTATCGTGTATATTGAAGCGGAGAGGAGTCTAAGTCAAGACTGACCAGAGTAGGGAGAAGTTGCTCCCTCGTCTACTTTCATAGACTATAGTTTCAGTGCCGGTGTAACCAGTGTGAGGTAGGACTTTTGAACTGCACTTGAGTGATTGGCTTATGAAAACGTTTCCTGATTGGATGCATGGCGATATTGATTCGAGCACGTGACAGGAAGAACATAACGGACACGTATAATGGATGTCGTATGACTTCTGATGATAGCCATATTGGAATCAATTAGTGGCATGGCATGGCATGAAGCAATTTCATCATCTCCGCAAAAAAAGGTCTACATATCGCATGATAAACCTTGAGGAAGAGAGGATCGCGGTAACGCCACATGTACAATGTGTGTAGTCCGTGGAAGGACTAAAAAGAGATACACAAATAACCAGTCATCCAGTGTCACCAGTCACCAGTCATGTCAGTCATTATGGTGCTGGAAAAAATAAAAAAGTAAAAAAAGAGGAGAAAAAAGAGGATGATCAAAGTGATAACCACTGCATTTTGCCTGCCTTTTCCCAAGATTTTTTTTTTCTTTTTTAATCCTTCAACATTTGTATCGATAACATTTTTGCGTCCTTCGCCATGACACTCATGAAGTAATTAAACATCAATGTTAAGTTACTTACGCCATCTAGGCGAGAAATAACTCTGGAGTATACAGAGTTTTCTTCCTAACAACAACACGTTCGCCCGAATATTTATCTATCTATTCATTTATCTATCTATCTATACATACATACATACATACTTACATTTGATAAATTGCTTTTATTATCTGGGCAAGTTCTTGAGAACTTGTCATCTCATTAGACCTAACACTGTAACGCTTTCATTTTATACTGTAAGTGTAGCCATTCATTTTTTTAACGGGATCAATAAGGGATAAGAAGCCATAGTAAACCATCTGGGGGTGTTTCATAAAGCTGTTCGTAAAGTTACGAACAACTTACAAGCGACTGGTGATCAGTTCTTGTGCTGAATTATGGAAATTCTGATGAGTATAGCACATCAGAACTGATCGCCAGTCGCTCGTTAGTTGTTCGTAACTTTACGAACAGCTTTATGAAACAGGGCCCTGATCCTTAGTTTAGATTTCAACTAAAATAGCTTTTATCAATCATGACAATCCTGAAACCTCACACTGCAATAGCCAAACACTTCTTCAGTTTCAGTTTCTGTTTCAGTAAGTTTTATTTCTCCACTTGTACATAACAGAAAATAAGTATAACAATATCGAACATATCATTTACAAGTCATGAAAATATAAACAAAATGTCGCATTACAAATATATAATAATGTGAAATAATACATAAATATCATTACAGATCTTTAAGTGTACAGGTGGAGGAGACCGTTATCAAAAGGCAAAACGCTTGACTTTGAAAACGGCCTCTGAACATAATATACCTCATAACAATTTTTTTATTTAACTAAGAGAAGGAACGGAACAATTATACACACGTAGAACAAATAATGTAAATCTTTAAAATATTTTAAATGTCATCTGACCAAAAAGGACAACACAAGGTGGAATGTATAAAGACGAAAGAAGAACAGAACCCGAGAAATAAGGTACTCGAATAGGAAGAGTAGAAAAAAGAGAGAAGAGAAGAAAAGCGATGAGATACAGTATTCAGGAGTTGGGAACTATAAAACAAAAGCGTAATTTCTAATTCGAGTGGTACATTGCGAGAAGAACGTTTTTATAAGATGATTTATAACATTGTAGAGAAGAACTGCGTTTAAGGTCATCATTCAATGAGTTCCACACATCAGGATTCTGGACCATGATGTCTTATGGAATTTTGAGCTATAATGAGTTTAGGGCTCTCCAAATGATAATCTGTTGCATGACGGGTAGGATATGAATGAATACTATAATTTGAAATATACATATCTTTCAACAATTCAGGGAGCTGATGGTTAGTATATTTATACATAAATATTGCTGTTTGCTATGTATGTATATCAGAAATTCTAAGAGTCTTTACATCATAAAACAAAGATTCAGTGTGTGCTAAGTAGTGTGAACCGGTAATAAGTCTTACAGCACGTTTTTGTAATAACAATATCGACTTTATTTTGTTAACGCCGCAATTCCCCCACACAATATTACAGTAGGTGGAATGGGGTAATATGAGTGCATTATAAAGAATTTGAAGGGTATGTATTGTCAGATATTCTCTTACTTTCTAGAGGATCCTGATATTTTTTGATATTGTTGAATAAACTCGGTGTATATGATCGGACCATGTTAGGTGTGAATCGATAGTTACCCCCAAAAATTTTACACAAGACTTTTGATCCAATTGCTTACCATCAATATATAAAAAAACAAATTGATTAGGAACTAATAATGCATTATCATTCAGAAACCCATAAAGTCTTTTATGTACAATCTTTTCTAAAACTTTTGATAAGGCAGGAAGCAAAGAAATTGGACGATAATTCTTCATTTGAGATGAGTCATCTTGTAAATTGGTATAACCTTGCCTATTTTTAATGAGTTTGGGAATTGACCAGAAGAAAACGATGAATCAAAAATATGAGATAATGGGTCGGCTATATGGTTTATTATCTGCTTAACAAGGTTAACACTAAATCCATCATAGCCTTTAGAATGGCTAGTCTTAAGTTCCTTGACTGTTTTAATAATTTCATAACGATTTGTGGGCGTGAGAAATAAAGAATTTTCGGGAGATGACGGCAAGTATTGAGTAAAATGAGCATTTCCCGAATCTTAGGTAGAGGCAAGACGAGGACCCATCTCAACAAAATACGTATTAAATTCTTCTGCGATTTTGAGTGGATCGTTTACCAGCTCATCATCAACATTTGAATTACATTTGTCGTTATGAGATTTTTCCCCATTAAAACATTTACTGTATTCCAAAGCGCATTTGTATCAATTTTGTGTGATTCAATTTTCCGTGAGTAATAAAGTTTTCTAGAAAGTCGTATCACTGAGGAAAATCTATTTCTATAAAAACGATATTTTGAATATTGAGATTCTGATTTACTCTTCAATGCTAATTTATATGATTTATTACGGGTTTTTATGGATTGTATTATACCTTTGGTTACCCAAGGTTTTCTATTTTTTCTATTCGTTTTTGTGAAGGCTAACGGTATATTTCTCTCATATAAATCCGTTAACCTAGATATGAGTATATCATAGGCCCTGTCAGTATTAGACTGATGAAACACCTCTGACCAGTCGTCATTTATCAAATCAGAAATTAATAATTCAATATTCATCGGATCTTCTGTCTTCATCTTCAAATTTCTTTTGAATTCTTCATGAACTTCTGCTTGTGAGTGGACATAAACATTCATTTCGACTTGCAAGGCTTTGGATAAAATCGTCTGATTGTCATTTTTACCTTCTTACAGCATGTATGAAATCAACAATGCAAAAATGTAATGGTACATACAGTCAGTTTATATGATAGCTACATTGCCAGCAAAGTGTTGATGTGCAAATAACTTATCATTACAGTTTTATTATGATTATTTTGTGCACTGTAATCACCATCATCATTATCATCATCTATGTCCCTCGGGTTGCAATTGTACACGTAACGTTAGTACTTTGAACCCCTTTGAAAAAAAAAATCGTTGACGCATAGGCCTACATTTTGAAGAGCCCGTTGTACCTTTCAGATGTTTCTACACGATGTTGCATGCAATGCTAATTCTAGTTTACCATGCTGCTCAAGCTAATTGTACATTGTATGTATCATAATGACGAAAAATAAGCATTTAAAATTTGGGTCATACAAGAACTTCTTAATTCACTCCTTATGTGTTTGTGATAGAGAAGTAACTTTATCAAAGTAATCAATTCAATGTTTGACGTCTGATAAGAAAGCGCTGAAATGCACGTGAAAGGCATGCCGTGCAAATTTCCTTTGCTTCGCAGTTTGTCAGCATGTATGCAACCGGTTGCACCCAAGTAGTTGCTATCCCTGAGCTATCTAAGATGTAGTCTAAAACCAGGCTCTCTCCCCCAGCCAGGGAGACTACAAAAGGAAGCCAAGATCCGAACGAGAGAGTTGTTAGCAAGAAAACTGTCAGGACTCCCTTCATTCGTCGGCGATGGTGGCCTACATTTTGGATGCCTCGTTGACGCTTTGGTCTGCCAGTGTGAGGAGGTCTGTCGACATTGGTACCAGTTGTCTCCCTCGTATTTACATGCATGTGACAGGATGCTATCCCTCTAGCTTTCCTTCGAGCTACGTGCAGTAGTTTTAAGTTCACAAGAGTCGACAGCAAAAGAATTAATATCACAGGAGAAATCAGTGTAACTTTCCTCAGCAACCCAACCCATTCTGCTACCTCGCATTCCTCGCTAGTGACGCAGAGACATAACAGGCCTTCCGTTAATGGCGAATTTGGCAGAGGAGCGTAAACTGAGTAAATGGCAAGGGTAACAAAGAGGCTGAGAAGTACAGCCAACTTAAACTTCACAGCCGTGACCAGGGTATAATAACGCAATGGTCGACTCACCATGACGTACATGTTGATACTGATGCCACAAACACACGCTAACACCAGGCAGTACAATATCCGAAAGACGAAAGAAAACACAAGCACCACTGCTCTACACATGGATATCGAGCTGGCCATAGTCCATGATATCGAATAGAGACCCCACCAAAGACCCAATGACATATTAAGGCCTCCAAACAGCTGATAGAGAGCTTTGGTAACGTGGTGCAGGGTTTCCTGGCGACACGTTATGCACAAGAACAACACGTTGCAGAATAGGGAAAGAGTTATGTTGAAGGTTTGAAAAGTACAGAAGGGTGTCCAACGAAAGCTTGTATCATTGATCATGTTCGCGACCATTAAGCATCTCTCTGCAGGTCCACGCTTTAGGAGCTGGATGTGCTCATATTCCTTCGTCTTGCGTTGCATAAACGTTGCTGTCCTCTAAGCAGAGGGTAGTCTATATAGTGCTACATATGAGGATAGCTGGTTAGTTGGCAAGCTAGCAGAGAACACTAACTACCGATCGGTGATTGGCTAATCTTATTACCGTTGGTTGACCAATTACATCAGCCATATAAGTAGTGGTGCATAATTTCATGGGGGTTTTTTTTTTGGTCACATAATAACTGACTAAGCTCTTGTGCACGGATGTCTCGTTTATGACAATCGCAGAATACAAGCTGAAAAATATTAGATAACCTGCAGACGTGTTAAACGGCAGTAGTAATCCAGTGTTACTCAAGTGCTTTTATAACTCCTGCAAAACCACTTATCAAACAGAATATGAGACTATCATAATGTAATACTGTCCTTTTGGTTCTTGACATTCAGAGTTGAAATAAAAGGTACTAACTGCGGCTAATCATTGAAATTTTTTTTGCGCTACGTTTAACAGCTCCTTGCTGTGGAGTAGACCCTCCTAAACCGAGAAGAGGAAACAGACAGATTACTTAACACAACTTATCGTAAACCCCGACTTCTTGACACTGATCGATTTCCTCAACATCTAAAAAAGAAGAGAGGGAGAAGAAGAAGAATGAGATGAGGCGAAGTAGATGATACATTTCCAAAGCACGATCGTATAGTCGGGAACTCTAAACATTGCTTTGGGCAGGACTCGCATGGCTACACCAAGATACAGGCGGTCGACAGCCATTACAAGAAAGTTGCAGTGATATTGGTAATGACGTGTTCGACGTGCAGGGCACGCAAGTAAGGAGAAACGACGCTCTATGAGTAAATATAAGGCAAGTCCTGAAGTGAGATGGAAGTGAAGAAGGTAATGATGATGCTGAGCAATGGATTTTCTAAACTTCTCACTCAACGGTTCCAGGCTACCGGTAATGATGTTGCTCTGATCCCTGTAGTCCAATACGGGTAACGAGCTATTCTTAGTGAAATTAACTGCTTTGCATCACGCAGTATGCAAACAATTCAAACATCAGCAACAACGATGAATTTAGGTGCTGAAAAAAACTCCATCAAATCTGACAAGTTCTTTATAGTTCATGAACACTCGATGGTAAATTTAAAATAGTTGAAATGGTTGACTGACAGTTTTCAGAGGCGTGTTAATGTGATGCATTATCAAATCAAATACTTTTCCTTTTCATAATTCATGACATTTTACACGTTCACAACTAACGTACTTGCTAGCTATTAACCCAATAACGTTGGTAACGTGACCAATGATGGAGGGTTTGATCGTAACGTGTTTCGAGCAGTTTCGTTCTCACAGTTTATAGTGACAGGCGCACCAACGGAACACAAAAGAACTACGGAGAAACGTCCGCAATTCGTCAACTTCTTCGTCGAGATAATTTCAGAACGTCATATCACACCACCATTGCACTTAAACACAAGGTCACTCAAACTTCGTGAGATACCTTCTGTTAATTTTTGAACTGCTTAGGACAGGTTGAGAGTAGCGATAGACAAGCAAATTTAATACAACTTGAAACAACAACCTTTGAAAGCAAATGCCAATTATCTCAGCACTTTTGCGAGCTGTTTTTTTTTAAATATATTTACGATCAGTGTGTACCATTTCATCTCATAAAATCTTATTTCAACACTTTTCCTAAATCACATCAAATATTTTGTAATCTCTAAACATCTTAATCAATAGTCGTGAAAAATATATCTCCTATTTTTCTCTTTATCATATCTTTCATCAAAATAGTCACTGTCGTCATTCTCTAAATTATGACAATGATGCCACATCATACCGCCTACAAAAATGGAACTCTTTTAAATTCATTTATAACATCGTGAGGGAGTTAAACAGAGAAAGAGCCTACCCCCACAAACATCTGCATCTATTTAGGTTCCCCCTCACATAATCATAATCATCCGATATGAATGTAACGCACTTTAGACTGATTGAATTCAATTGTATCAAGTAATATTACTGAAGTCTGCATGAATTTACAAATATGTGTTACTTTTTATACTCATGGATGCATGCTACAAATGCAACATTATATAATCTGTGTGGAAACTTGACAAATGAAATGAAATGAAAATTAGCAATTATATTGATAAAATACTACATTTGATGTTTTTTTGTTTTTTTGTTGATCATAAAAGAAATATCAATTAAAAAATGCAATATGCCACGCTTAGGTATGAGGACCAATACCGAATTTTTGCGACTTGCGCTAATTGTTTTCGGACAATAAAAGGAGTCTTAACATAATCATGCTTGTGTTGACAGACTTTACTGGTGATGACGTTATCAAAATGACGACAACATGTTAGAACAACGCGGTTTTTCTAATTACTCTAATCCAAACGGATACCTCACAATCTTGATGATGAGTTAAAATGCGGAATACACTATGCACGAATAGTGAATTGGACGGGATGAGAGTGAAGATTGAATAGACAAAGGGTGTTAGTATCGCAGTTTTGAAAATGGCGATTTCGAAACGTTTCTTTGTGACTTTGTGACGCGGTACTGCAGTAGCTGACTCACCATAATAAGCATGTTTATATTTAGACCGCAAACGGACGTCAATATGGAGCAATATAACGTTTGCGGGGTAAAGTTAGCCACTTTGCCACAATCCAGCAGACACACACGTCACCCTTGGCTACAACCAAGCCTATATGCAGAAAAACACTCTACAAAACTCCAGGCGCCAAGTTCAGAGACTGGCTTGTAACTAATGGAGCAGTTTGGTGACGTCTTGCAACCCGACTTGATGGTGGATTACAACTGGAAAAGCTAAACTGAATTGATTGATTAATTAATTAATCAATTTATTTATTTATTCATTTATCTATTTATTTATTCAGTCTTATTTCAACAGGGTAGCCCAATTAGTAAACAGGTGCTGTTATTCCTGGGGGCCCTGCATATACAGTCATAACAGATAACAAAACAATGACATTTACACAAAGTACAGCATACGTGGACAGGTACAGTTCTACCGCTGAATCTGAATACATACGATCACACAATAACTACGCAATGATATCTATAAACATACTAATCAAACAAACGATAATACCATGGTGGGTCTATGTACCTAACAAAGTAGGCCTACATCGAAAAACCTTTGAATAACATACAGGCCCAAATTCACGAAGGTGGTACAATATTTGTCCATGGTTTAAACCATGGACAAAGACCGTAGTTTTGTATACGGCTCCAGGTGACACATGGCCTATTTCGTTACGAAATCAGTCATTTCGTCGACGAATTGCGTTAACGAAATGACTGATTTCGTAACGAAATAGGCCATGCGACACTTGGCGCCCCGTGCAAAACTACGGTCTCTGTCCAAGGTTTAAACCATGGACAAAGATTGTACCACCTTCGTGAATTCGGGCCAAAGAGTTCCATGTTAAAAGAAAGATCAGTTGATTGTCATCGTTGGAAATGGGCCGTTGTGATGAGATGGGTGGAATCACAGCGCAAACAGACTCAGGGAGAGAGAGAGAGAGAGAGAGAGAGAAAGTGTCAAGGTGAGGATGTTATAGCAGTCGGTAGATGGTGTAAAAATATATATGTTCTTTTAAGTCTATAGTCTCTGTTTCTGTTTTTCTCCTGGCTCGTCGCCTGTTTACACTTTGTTGTCGCCGGCCAAAATCACTGCCCAAATCACCAACCACAGTCTGCCTTTAAGGCAGAGAAGACGACATACAATGCCATCCATGACTTCCAGAAAGGTCAGGTTCTTTGTCGCTGATTGCTTGCTCTGACAGCTTTCTAACACTGGGGTGTAACCAGGAACTAGCAATTGTAGCTCTTTTGCCATAAGCATTTCTTTAGGAATTGTCATGTTGCCAAAAGACATCTTCAAAATGTATGTCATATTCTTTATATATCTTAAGATAACTGAAGGAGAGCGAGAGCGATCGCTACGGCAATATTTCTTTGTCCTCTTGAAGATATGATTTCATTCTCTATTATTTTTCTGTTATCTGTACATTCACTTAGATAACTATTACGCTTTGTACGCATGAACACATCAAACAGACATTAAAAAAACCCATATTGACAACAAAACATGATTACTTGTAGGAGTCAACATAAATTATTGATTGCCCTATGAAACCCGGTCATGCTTTCCAGTGAATAAATCAATTTGAGACAAAATGCGATATAATAAGTTCACCTAAAATCCCTCCGATGTTGGAAAATATTGAATGGTGCCAACCGAACTAAAAGGTAATGGTTTAGTTTTGTTCATGTTGATACTGAAGTGCCATGTCCAAGCTGAAAATAGAAACACCAAAGTGACTCCCATTTCAGGAGGTACGAGGTACTCGCAATATTTGCGAAGCTTTATTTTCTCTCACTTACGGATCGTTATTCTGAACGTTCGTTATTTTGTGAACAAGAAATTTGCAAAATAACGGACTCATATTACCCAAAATCAGCAAGGAGTGAAAAAAAGGCATTTTCATCTTCTGGAGAAGTGTTCTAGCAACATGTATGCATACGTAATTCACCTATAGTAAGATAACGTGTTCTTAAATTCATTTGCACTTTCGTTATTGCACGCGAGGTTTTTAATTTTTGTCTATATGTTTACTTCCAATTTTTTATGTGAACAGGGACCACTAGGAGAACAGTGCTCAGTTCTCCCAAGTGGTTACCCTGAATAAATAAGAGTAAATTATATGATAATGATAATTTTGAATATCGTATCAGTATTTCGGAGATTCGTTATTTCGAAAGTTCATTATTCCGAAGGTTCTTAATTCCGAAAATGAAATGAGGTTCGATATTCCGATTATTCGTTGATCCAAAAATGGAATAATTTCGTTATCCCGAAGGTTCGTCCATTGGAAAATGAAAAAAGAGGGTTCGGAATTCCGGTCGTTTGTTATTAAGCACCCTTTTCAATTATTTTCAAATTAACGGACCTTATTTCATTTATTTCATCAAATCTTAGGAATCATGAACCTTATTTCATTTCCAGACTAATGAACCTCTGAAATTAAGCCACAAATGTTCGAATTATAAACCGACCCTATTTCATTTTTAGATAAACGAACATCTAGGTATACGGAATTTGTGTGTTCCGGAAGAACGAACATCACCCCCACTTTGAACACGACGGGGTACTGAGTCATCATAACGTCGACAGGTAAAACGATGAGAAATGTAGTCATCTTCATGCTAAGTAAATAACTAGGGTTTGCTAGACACGAATCAAGGTGAATTGTATCCTATAGCCTATACTTGCTCCACCTGATATTCACTGGTCCTCTGTGAACAACAATGGCAGTTTTCCAAGGCGTCCATTCCGCCCCTTACAGGGCCATCGCTCCCTCGTGTCCAGCACGGACCTATGGATTTTACCAGTCTTAAAGGGGAAATCAAGTCCAAATATAAGTTAGTCTGATAAGAAAGAGTAAAATATTATGAGTTCAACGGTATAATTGTGATCGAAATCGGATGAAAAATTAGGAAGTTGTGACATTTTGAAGTTTCGCTATTTTTTCGGGAAACAGTTCTTGAACGGTCAATATTAATATATGCAAATGGAAAAGTGACCATGTCATTGCCTCACAACTTACCATATAATTTGTTCATGAAATTTTGAAATTTCCAGTTTTTCATTCAAACGCAATTATGCCCGAGGCTCAAATATAACTGATCACTATTCTGAAGTTACTCAACCAGGAATAAAATCATGTTTCAGACTTCAATGACAGAAATGATAAATTTTCGTACTTTTTTTAAAGTACACGATCAATGGAAAATTGTGAGGTGATGACATGGGTAGCTCACTTATTTGCATATTCATATCCACTGTACAAGACCTGTTTCGCAGAAATTAGCAAAAACTTCAAAATGTCATAGCTTCCTTATTTTTCACCCGATTTCAGTCAAATTTTTTCAGTTGAACTCGTAAGATTTTACTCCATTTTATCCCCTTTAAAGATTTCAAAGCTGTATCTTCCACTGCCGTGGCTTTTGTAATTTGGTGTCTATTCATTAAACACTTCATAAGTCCAGCTGCTGATATTCAGAAATTTCATTCAGAATTGTTTTTCGGTTTTCAGAAGCTTGATAATTCCTGACACTGTTTGACCCAGCCGCTGTTTATGTTTTATCTCTTTTTTCTTTTTAGTTTTTCTTTAGTCTGTACAAGCACCTGCTATTAGATATTACAATATTGTCAAAGCTACCTCCCCCCTCTCTCTCACTCTCTCTCTGCTGTATGATTGTGTATGTTTGTGTGATTATTATTGTCATGAGTGTTTTATAGGCAAGGTTTGCCGAAAGGAGTAGTCAAAGTTCTTGTTTCTTTAATTACACAAATATACTTAATTCTATTCTGTTTCTGGCGATTATGATTCATCATATACCATGTGTACATAGTAATCCAAGGGATTGGTCTTCATTGCCATCCGAGAGTTTCTGCACTCATTTTACATTTACTGAGATGTTGATAAACTTACCTGCAATCTAGCACACAGTGGTATTTTGCATTCATTTGTGTATTTTTCATACATTTTTTTCCAAGTCTTTAAAGGTGTAACTGTTGTCGAAATGATGATATCACGTATGATATTAATTCTAGAAGAGATGCATACATGTAGAATTTGAGCACACCGTGACTGTTGTACAAATTGATTTATCGTTTATAATGTATCAAAAAGGTTATATGGTCTGCAATGATACAAAGAATTCATCTTTATTAACATTTATTTCATTCCATTTATTAGGTTTCCACACAAATCATACAGTGTTGTGTTTGCAACATTCATCCATGACAATGTAAAGTGACACATAAATTATAAGTTATAAGTTCAGTGTATACAAAAAGCATTTACATAGCACAAAATCGATTGAAATTATTCTCAAGGGTACATTCATGACGGATAGATAAAATTGTGTGTGGAGGGAACCTATACATAGAAGCAGATTGTTGTGTAGGAATAGGTTTCATGGCATGTGTAGTAATGTTTACTTTTTTCATAGAAATATTATTATGATTCTATTATTTAAGTTATGATTCATAAAGATAGCTAAACCTATGAATAGTATTTAAGTCTGATTTGGTCATACATTTTGTAAATGATCACTGAATCACACACACAGACGCATACGCACACACGCACACATAAGCACACACACACATGTACATAGAGCACCTTCTTTCGCCGAATTCAATACATTCTCGTGTGTGCTGAGACTTATATGTTTATTATCATATAACTATTAGATACAGAAATGATGCATAATCACACAATTCATACACCCCAAAAGACAGAAAATACTACTTATCACTACTCTAAAAAATATAGAGCGAATTCACATACCGATGATTACGATCACCATGACATTGTTATCAATTTACGCTGAACACCGCTGACATGCAGCGCCTAGAAGTCTCGCAAGTATATCACGTCATATGCATAATATATTTCGTATTTAGGCGCATAATCACAAGTATAAACAACCACTACCATTGTCACCAAGAACTCAAAGGTAAGGCAAGGAAAAAAGAAAGAAAACGTTTCATCAATATTATCTAAGCAATCCTTAGTTTTAATACATATCTAATTTATTACATAGTCCCTCCTTCAACAACAGATGAAAACGAAAAAAAGAAGAAAAAAGTACAGCTCATAAACATAACATCATTCTCCCAGTTCTATCTCAAAACAGTATAAAGGAAGCAAGTACATGTATGAAAAAAAATCATTGCTATATGTTATTAAGTTGTCGAACAACTTACACAAAATGCCTTGTTTAGCGTTTAATCATATACATTCATATACATCGAGTGTGTGTGTGTGCTTCACGCATGCGCACATTCACCATACACGCCCACATTCATACGTCATATGTTATAATCCTTCAATCATGTTATACTTTGTTCGAGTAAAGATTTCTTCGTAAGTGCATCTAGAATTAAATAGGAGGAGAGAGATAGAGAGAGAGAGAGAAAAAAAACACCCGGTACAGAAATGTCATCCTCTCTAACAATATGACAAAAGCCCTAATGGATATCTATCCGCTGATATCCAACAACTGACATTTCTTAAGACATTATTTTTCTATACTTTTGAATTTCATATCAAACATCAATTATACGTGTCTTCACAGACAGGAAGAAAGATGAAAGGCTTTTGAAAACTGGTTAGCCCAGATCTTCACAAATGTGAATTCCTTTTGTGTGGATGTAACCATAGAGACCAAGCAATTTTTGAAATCGTTTCACTGTAAGTGCTGCCTAAGTACTGCCTATTGTCAAAAGGATAGTGCATGGGAATGGTAGATGCAGTTGGTCGTGAAATGTTAGTCGTGAATAGTGCTCTCATTGAATAGCTCTCTTAGAGTTATAAAAAGCTTCGAAAACTGTGAACTTAAAATCTGCAAATAAGGAAAACAAACTTCTGGTCGAAGAAACTTGTCCTTTGATGTCGCAATAACAACAGCAACAACAAATAATAGTCTTGCACTAGATAAAGCAAATCTTTGAGTTAGATTTCTCAAATATTTTCTTGGCATTTCTATGTCTGCGATCATGTGTGTTGTTGTTTTTCTTGTTAAATAGAGTTATGGAAGAATATGCTTCTAAGAGACATGTTTTTCTTCTTAATAGAGAAGAGAAAGGAACTGTTAATAGGGGCTATTCCTTCCTGTCCGCCTGTTTTCATCAAAAACCCTGGACGTCATTTGGTGGCCGTGAGGTGTATGTCAATCTATCACTGGTAGTTTTCACGAATTATGTGTTATTATCAAAGATAGATTTAAAAAGAAAGACAAGGTTTAAGCATTCAGTGAGTGTCTCCTGCTAGAGAATGAGTGATGTGAGCGAATTTCCTCTATCTACGGTGAAATTACATTATCTAGTTATTTGCGCTTTCCCCACTCTCTCAACTGATTACTATGTAGTTGAATATTAGCAAACATTTGTTTTTCTCCTTTGCGCGCATTTTGCGAGTCGATTTAGCGCGGGAAATCGTCGGGTTTAACACAACCACAGCAGCCAGTACGCCCATCACCTGAGATGGGAAAATTTCATGTCACGTGATCACTATTTCACTCGCTGAGATTTGCTTCTTGCGCCGGTATATCGATATCGCCCGCTGGGGGAGAAATTTCCCGAGGTGAATGGAGAAATGGTCTCTGAAAGATTATTATTACGCTCCAATCTAACAATTATTGTCGGTGCATATACAACATGACAAAAGAAACGTTCTATCAGTCAGCATCAACCCGGCTGTATTACTCAATAATCATCCATGTACTTGCCTAGCAGGTCGTATCCTACAAAATCAGAGTGGAGTGTATAACACGGTAGGAGGGATTTACTCCTCGCTGGGCGTGGCTAGGGCGTTTCTGTGCGCGCGCATAATATGTGTGTGTTTGTGTGTGCATGCACGTCATATGACAGTAGTTTGTAAGCGTTCGAGAGACGAAGATAGAGTGGAATTAGATAAAAAGAAAGTGGTATTGATTTTCCGTCAGCTCGAATTCAGCGTTGATTGACAAGTTTCCATGAGAGAGCGCTGCTAGAAGAGTCATAATTGATATATATATTATTCCATTTATGTCTCGCGAAGGTTGATTGGGCATGAAATAGTTAAATGGATGTTTCCTTCATAAGTCCACATGTCACTATTTCCCAAGATAGAAACAGACATGTCAATTATTTAACAAAAAAGCAAAAAAAAAAAAAACAAAAACAAACAAACAACAAACAAAATGTTAGCCTGGATCTGGAGTCACTATAAAACTTTGAATGTGAAACACGACAATTTGAGGAAAAAACGAAAGAGAGAGAGAGAGATAGAGAGAGTGGAGTTGGATTAAAATAAAGCAAAGGAAAGAATTAGATGTAACACACAAAATGATTAAATAATCAATTGCTTAGCGCAGAAACTATGCCTATACATTCCATTACACTGCAAAGCCTTCTCAATGTTATTTCACTCCACTATTCTAAATGAATTAAAGTTATGAATATTGTATCAATGTTAAATCCACAAATTCCATTAAGATATCCGAAATTTTGCATGTGTGGGAAAAAGTAAATACGAAAAGAGCATTTGTCTTTATTCCGACTACTTGCTGGGAGACATCCTTTGGAAAGGCCAATCTTATTTTTTAAAACAAAAAACAAACAAACAAGGAAAGATATCTTCCTTTAATTCATCCTTCAGTAAGAATGATATTATGAATTTCTACGTATCTCACGTGTTTATTTACCTTAATTATATTGGGTGTCTCTACTTCCAGTCTGTTATGTTAGCGTGGAGAAACACAAGTAATTTAGATTAATATTATTTCATTTTTATATCATTATTTTTTCATAGATGTTATCATCATCCTTTCCACTACATAAAGGGAAAAGAAGACGAGAAAGTATCCCGCCTTTCAACGATTTAATACGAAAGTATCAACTTGGCTGTGTCTCAAGGTATTTGAAATTCCATTTTGATATTTATTTATTACCTCATGTCATTTGGCGAAATGATTTTAGCAGTAATCTTCATTCAATGTGTAATAATCCTCCAATGGGGAAAAATCGTATTATATGTGCTCATGGACATACTGTTCTTGTTTTTGTTTTCATCATTATGTGGTATACAGGTAAATATGTGACTCGATGCATTTTATAATTTTACAAAACTGATATGTAAGGTGTATACTGACACCGTGGATGCTACATGGTGACAAAACTAAATCCATGTCTTCATTCAAGTAGATTCAAGAGCAAACCCAAAAATCGATCAAGCAGAATTCTTTCATAATGGTGCTTTTCATGGCCAGTCTTCATCTGTCTTTTATGAACCTTGTATACACCTTTAACAAAGAACGTATTTCATCAAAACCTATTTACCTACACTCAACACTTTCCACAATGATGAGTTGTTCTCAGAAGACACTAATGTACAATTGTATTCTGAAAGTGTTTTTTTTCTCACCTTGTTATGTGTTGAAATAGTTGAATGATATTGAATGTTCTTTGTAAAATTGATATAAACACAAAATGTATTCTCGACACTTATTTACGTTAAGACAGATATGAACGTTTCAAATTAAGTCATTCGTATTTAAGATTAGATGTAAAAATATCTTAATTTGTGTATTTACATTTCATTGTTCTTGAAATCAAGAAAATCTTTAATCCGCTTGTAATATCATTAACATCAATATTTTATCCCGTCATATATCCACTTTATATCCTGATTGAATAACTTTTTACAAAGATTATGGTATGATAAGATATGTGTGTGTGTTTGTGTGTGTGTGTGTAATCACAAAGTCTATATACAATGAAATATTTTACAAGACAACAACTACGTGTCATTTATTTACACTGACTGATTGCAAGAAGAAGGAGTTACATCCTTGGAAATTGTCGATGTATGACATTTCAACATTTTCGGGGACAAATATTTGAATCAACTTGTCTCCTCTTTGTAGAGTATCTTTGTACCGTTGTGACAAAGATTAACATAAGCCATAAGACCTACAAATTGTCATCACAATACGCATTATTAACCATTACTGTGCTTTGTTCAAAGAATAACACACCGACTGCAGTGTTTGCAATTGGTTGACAAATATAATATCGTGAATATCAACAGCAAATGAGCAGAATACCCATTCTCTATCGCATTGCTATGATCTTCTAACGGCAATACTCCTGGGCTAAGGCTTTACCATGACTGAGCTGTCTAACTTGAATAAAATGTTCAAGATTTAAAGGAATTAAGTGAAGAAAGAAGAATTAACTGAAGAAAGTTATCGTTGTTTGCCTTGGCACATAATAGCTTGAACGAGTAATGAGCAAGTATACACAATAAGACAAGCAGATTTTGAGGTTCTCTATTTCATTTCAAATCATTTTCAATCATTTTTATGTTTTAATGAGTACCAAATACAAGCATTAGAAAAATACCATGTTCACGCATTCTCCTTAATTGCCATTTTCAAATTGAAGAGGAAAAGAATGCTAGAATTAGATATAATGGACGAGAGAGAATGAAAGGGAGACAGAAGGAGAGAGAAAAACCAAATAAAGAATAACAGCAGAGCTAGATTCGACTCATTTTAAAATATTTCATTGAATGACTAGACTCATTACAGACAAACAGACGAAATATTACCATATTACATTCATTGTAAAAGAGAATAGAAATGTAACAAAATGAAATGCAGCTATTAAAAAGTATCATAGTTAAATAGAATATTTTGTGATTTTAGGAAAGGGGAGCATGTTTTACATCTTCTTCACGATTTATAAACATAAACATAATAATATACAATATACAGGTCTTTGTGTGGGTATTTGTGTGTGATATGGTGGTTTAAAGTTCACAAAATCAGTGAGATTTGATACGCCATTTTATGCTATAGAGCCCACGGATGAAGTTGGTTGTCAAACTCATCTCCCACCATTGGTTGATGGAATTCCTAAAGTCATTGGCTGTGCCGTCATACATTTGCATATTAATTATTTCTTGTTAGCTTAGGTAGTAAGTAGGAGTTTCTATGATTTAATCGTCAACCAATCAGAATAGGTTCTGCACATTTAGACCCCACTGAGTTTTACATGAACTTCCATATAAAAGTTGACCAGACTGTGGATTCAGAACATTGTCTGTGTGGGTCATACTCGTGGTGTTGTTTGGCAGATGGACGTGGTGTTACTCAGTTGGATAATGCTTGAACAGTTTCATAGATTTTCTCGGTTCTTGGTGACTAAAACACTACCTGCGCAAACTGAAGCTTATGTCAATCTTGCAGATTCTTCATTCCGATTTCTTGAGATCCTCAATTCTCACGGAACAGTCTCCTTCCTCAGCCTTGCCATCTGAAACGACTCAGGACCCTTATGGTATTGCTCATGTGTAGCAAAGTGTTGGATTGTGGGAAAAACCTTAATCAGTCACTGTCAGTTGCTCAAGTAACGACCTTCCTTCGTTCGACCCATATTATTCTGTTGATGCTTCTTTTTTAAGTCCACGCAGAAACTGTAAGAATACTTAACACTGATTTTTAAAAGAATTGACTTAGAGGTTCATAAGACAGTCATCTGAAGTCATCATCAGTAATTCTTGATCATTGCTATTAATTGTGACAGTGGAAAAGATTACATTTTCTGATCTGGATGTTCTCTGGTGTGGACATCCGTGATCGTGATAAGAAACGGAGTATAGATTCGTAATTTGCTGAAAACAAACTGAGGTAAGTGTGGACATTCTCCCAACTCGGTAGGATAACTTCGTTGGACTCCCAGAGCAGGTGATATTGGTTGGCCAACATGTTTAACCATTCATCTCAAGACTGGACCATGTTTTACACATGTCAAACAACGAACATTACACTTTCCGTCTGCTTTAACTGTCTATTCGTGTGCATTATACGGCGCCAAGTCAATTTAGTTGAAGTCTCAAAGATGCTTTATCAACTGTACGGCAGCCTCAACATGGCGTTGGGTGTGTGGTGGGGCCTCTATTCCATCTTTTGGAACATCGCGTACTCCAATAATGACGTCTGCCGAATCACAGTCCTTGTATTTCCTCTCTTGTACAGGATATTTTTCTGTTTGTCATTGTCCTGTGTTTGCTGGATCAATCTTAATCTCTATATTTTACTTAGTCGACCTTTACGTTACTACAATTTGGTGACAGTAAATAGATTCAAAATATCCTTCGTCACGAACGTCGCTGTAGTATTTGCTATCTACTCTATGTACATCCCTATTCCTGGGACGGTCTTCACCAACGGCATAATGTGTCTGTGTATTACAGACAGGTACTGTTATATACCAATGTGGGTGGGGGTGTTTCGAAAAGTATCCCTCATTACACCTGTCGCGGTATTAATGGTTATGTCGGCATCAGTGAACATAAAACTTCTGTTTTTGTCTTGCAAGAAAAATAAGGTGAGCTACTTGGAAAATAATTCACTGACAAATTGTGATCGGAATTCTGCTAGACGGACAAAGAACGTGAAATTTCGAAAGCCTTTTTATCGCTTTACCAACCCAAAGGGAATCGCGACTGTGTTACTGCTGACGAGTTTGTCCTTTGGATGTTGGCTATCTTATATAGTACCTTTCTCCCAAGGGGATGGACGAACAATATACCATGTGAGTGATGGGGCTGGAATAGCCAGCACTTGGCTTCAGCCAATTGGATATGTGTTGACAAATAGGGAAGCTAAGCAAATATGCAAGATTGCATTCGCACGGTATATGGCTCGTGGATAGGTATGATTGTAATCAATATGTGTCTTCGCCATATCGTTCCCATTGCCTTTTGACTGGCTGATCGCTTCAAACAACTTCTAGGGGAGGTTGTTTGAGAATCTTCGATATCAAGATGATCCTGAAAATCTCTGTTCTCAACAATTTTCGTCACGAACAACAAACCAAGTCCTCTTTTTATGAACGCTGTTCAAATTCATCACAATATCGTTTTTCCCTTGTCAAAATACGTCTTCGTAGGCGTCGTACAAACAGTCCCTGCTGGAAAGAACACAGTGTGAAATCTCTTCACACTGTTTAATTCGAGCGTTTTAACAGTGTGAACATAATGTGAGTCGTCAATTCACAGTGTGAAACAAAGCATTACTATGTGAACACTCTGTGAAAACCACACCACAGAGTGGAATCATTTGCGCACTGTTAAATTCGAGCGTTTTCACATAGTCGACTATAAGTATGTAAACACACTGTGAAAACTTCAGTAGGGATTGTTGAAAATAAAGAATGGTCAATCTGTTCTGGTGAAGCATGTGGAGATCGATCTTGAAAAGTGGAAAGTTTTGAATATTTACATTATCTTATTAAGCTCTGTAGCTCTCAATGGCTCTTCGTTCATTGAACATATCGATGAGGGCATTGCCTGCTGAAGCAAGCATTAGAACTGGGTCTTAATTAGCTCATTTTGTGATGTAAATGTCTGAAGGCTCTGAAATTGATAAGGTCGGGAGTAGAATTCTTTCATCTGTGTGCAAGAAAACATGCTGCATTTGCAGAAAGTCTCCAACCTGCTTTATATAGACATACATATTAAAATAGCTTCATTCATTTATAATGAAGGCACTACCACGAACATGTGGTATTCTCCTGCATTGTTCTGTATTCATGTATCCACACAATAATTATTTACAATATTCTAATTATGTATGTATGTTTCTGTATTTTACAATTTATTACGTATAACCATTATGCGTAAATCCTTTAATATGTATTGATTCTTTGCATGTAATTTGTACATTCATGTTAATTATCTAGTTGTGTGTACTTTGGAAAATAAATGGGGTATAGAGGGAGAAAGAGAAAGAGTGTGTGTGACTGTGTGTGTATCTACTATAATGCAGCGGATGATTGGCTATATTGACACCATTGGTATATTGTACAATCCTGATGATGCCTTGTCAAAGTCACCTCACTGATCCACTGATTTCGTTATATTGCCTACAGTGGAAGTACAGTAAGCCTGAAGAACAAACAACACCACGCACTCTAGCAGACAACATCAGGTTTATTGGGGATAGCCACTAAGGACAGCTAGGACTGCCCCCCCCCCCCCCCCTTTCTCCCCTCCCCATCATTCGTTAATGGGTGATGCTTTTAAACCGGGCTTTTAAAATGTCAATTTCCATACGGGTGTCGACGATTCTAAAGTGTCACGTATCCGATAGATGATGTGACATGAATAGCCATGCTTACACAAGTAACATCAAAGAAAAGAGCCCATTGCTTCAATATCCTGAAAAAGAAAACCGATTCATTGTCTATTAGAGTGAGTTCATAGATGCTTAAAACATCAGAACGTTGATATAATTTTCCCCCACTTTTACAGCATCTAAGAAATTTATGAAACTTGTGAGTGAACAAAATATAATGTTTCTCATTGCTTTAACAGCACGTGGTAAATAAAAAGTTTAGTAAGAACTGAGTTGAGCTTAGCTGAGTTTCTTTCATGTCAACCTGGCAACTGACTCTAGACAGAGGGTGTTCGTCATCGCCTGAATAGCAATAGCCTCTAATTGCGTGCTGACTTGTCAATCATAATACAGAATGGGCAATACCTCGCCTTCACCGTAGTGCTGAGGTTGAATTCTTGTGACATAAATGAGTCGAGCTGTCATTGGTTGTTTGCACTTCACCAGCAGCCATTATAAATGCCTGACTTCTAACGCACGTAATATCAACAAGATAGACCAATCAAATCGCTTTACTGTACAGTTGGACGAGGGGAAACGCTTTAGGCTTGATGACAAGATCTTGACAATGAGCTCGATGACACACCACTCGACGTTGCTCAAGAGAAATCGTCTTAAGCAGTGAAGAATCATAACAGAATCGAGTGATTTATAAGTTAAATAGTCGTGACATTCTGTTTGTATCATACTTTGTTTCTTCTCAAACACCACGTAAGTAACGGGCACATCTTTATCAACGCGCAAAGTAGGCAATACATGATGGCTAATGATACTTCGGAGGATTGGACAATTTTCTACGTGTGTCAGGGCACAAACGCGGCATTCTCCGTGTGTTTTAATTCTCTCCTCATCTGTGTGGCCAGGAAACAGGTGAATTTGCCAGAAGTCTCCAAGCTTCTCTATCAACTCTATGGATTCCTCAACATGGCCCTCGGTGTTTGGTGGGGCCTTTATTCGATTCTATGGAACATGACATACGACGACTTTGAGCTGTGTCGGATTGTTGTGATGATCTTTCCTCTGGTGTACCGCATTTTACTTTGCTTGGCGTTGTCATGCATCTCTGGAATTAGTCTAAATTTGTACATCATGGTGAACCGACCACTGCACTATCACGCTTTGGTCACAGTGCGAAGAGTCACATACACTGTAGCTGTCACCACCGGCGTGACTACCATCATCTATTCAGTGTATTTACCTGTCCCGGGGTCACCATTCACGGAAGGTATATTGTGCATATGCAAAGCTGATGGACACTGCGACGTGCCAAGCTGGGTCGCAACCGTGCGATTAGTTTTGCTCATTGCCCCAGTAGCTGTTATTCTGGTTGTTTCTACTCTGGTAAACTGTGCTCTTCTTACTGTAGCGTGCAGGAAAACTAGAGTCAGTTTTGCTGATGAAATGCCTTCGGTGTCTGTACCTGTCCGGAGCACCTCACGGGGTTCCAAGTCCAAACGCTTTCGGTTTCCAACCCTGCGTCGTCTACCGCAGCACGCAAAGGGTATAAAGACGGTGTTGTTTCTCACCTCCATATCGTTCGGATGCTGGATACCCTACATCATATCATTCACCCTCGCAGAGAGTGCGACTATATACCACATCAGTGACGGGACAGGTATAGCGAGCACGTGGATGCAGGCCATCGCCTATCTGATCACTAGTAGGGAAGCGAGGCACATTTGCGAAAACATTTTCGCCCGTTGTCTTCCCCGCTGCATTTGACGCTAGTGTCCTCAAGTGTCACTGACAAGATGTTCCGATTCACTTCATCACCGAGAGACCCTGCGACCAATGCGAAACACTGCATTCCGTTTTACATATATGTGGCTTCTTCGATGTTCGAGGGTTTCACTTGCTTCTTATTAATCAACTTTTAATTGAATTTGTTGCATTCTCAGTTGCACTTGTATTTGATTTTGAATCAAGGACGTATTTGTTACTACATGACAATGCAATTAGCACTAGACAACTGTTTAAACTTCAAGTAATTTACAACAAAAATAATATTATGTTTTATCTATCTATATCTAAATGAAATAACTTTGAACCATACAGAAAGGATTAGGGAATAAACAAATAAATCATAGCAAACAGAGGAAATGGTAACGCTTGTGCGAGTACGTTCTTGCAATAGAATATGCAAGTCAAGAAATACTTCTCTTGTCTGTGTGTGGTATGAGTAGTCAAGGAGGTATATCATACCTCCCGGGTATTATGGCTATAGATACTATCTCTGCATTATAACAGCGACTTTGTCCGCAACTCTGTATTACAGACTGGTTTCCTATGCATGTGACTGTCGGTTGGTGTAAACTTTGGGATTCCATTGGACTGCTGTCACACCCCTAAGCTATAAATGGACGACAAGCAAGACAAGGCGGTGACCAAACGACAAACAATAAACATCTGTACACAGGGTCTCTCTCATACTTTTAATATACACCTCTTTTGTAAATAAAAAGCCCGACGGCAGGAAAAATCCCTAAAAAGGGGTCATCAATAGTCACGAATACACACACACACACACACACACACACACACACACACACACACACACACACCATCACACACACACACAAACACATAAACACACACACAAACACGCACATACACGCATTTCATATGAATATTTATTATATAAGATATGGGCCGTGACCAGAGAATGGTGCCCATATTATAGCCCTGCCGCCCACAAACGCCAGAAAACGGCGGGGAAGTTTGACAAGCCAATGAAGTGGTAAGAACATTATACAGCGTATCCCAGAAAAAACGAAACCGTGTTTCTTTGCAACTTTTTACTATTGAAATCATAATTTTTTTGAGATATACATCAATGGAAAGATAAACTTTTCCTCTTTCATTTGATGTACATCTTAATGTTCATCGTTCATGCATGACTGAGTTAGAACAGCAAACAGTGGTGCTATCAGATTTTCATTTGCACGCGCAAATGGTAATTCTAAGTGAATTTTTCAGACTTTAAAGTCACGTTTTCGAAAAATAAAGTTCATAACCTAAGTATCCATATTTTCTTCTTTCGTGTGATACCTTATGCATCAAATATGAATAACGCATGCTTGAGAAAAATATGCACGAAAACATTCTTGCATTTCTTTCGATTCTACTGCTAGTCGAAAAACAAGCATTCAGCTCTCCCGACTTAGCATTTAGACAAATGGGCTCACCTGCCCATTGAATTCACTCAAAACAATAGCAGTGCTACAGTGACTGTTGTTCGGGGGGGGGGGGGGGGGGGGCGTATTTACAGAGAATGCTGTATGAGCCTGAAAGCCCATTGTTGTCTTTTGTTTAGAGTAAGCTATGAGACTTAGGGCCCCGTCACACTACAGCGAATGCCCAACGAATGCCAAGCGAATGCCCAACGAATTCGAAAATGTGAAGACAGTTTGCATGTCTGACGTTCTTTGAATTCATTAGCTATTAGTAGGGATTCGCAGAGATACGCTGGAGATTTTGGACATATTTACAAAAGAATCGGCTCCAGCGTATCTCTGCGAATCCCTACGAATAGCTAATGAATGCAAAGAACGCCAAGCATGTTACGAACTATTCTAGTATTACCAATGGATGTGAACATATCTTCAAATTTTCAAATGTATTGGACATTCGTTGGGCATTCCCTGGGCATTCGCTGTAGTGTGACGGGGCCTTAACCAATAATCGAAGACTAATATCGTGTGTATTCTCAGGCTGCATGCTGTCCAATGGCTATGGGAAATCAACGTTACAACAATGGTACTAATGTACACATTTTGATGATTTTGTATACCTAAAACTTATCTCACTGATTTCATTCCTATCTACGTTCCCCTCACGAGTGGTTCATCCTTTTACTGACAGTGTTTTGAAGTTTTTGAAGGGGGAGGCGAAGCAGAAAGAGGGGCTACGTCACTTTTTTATCACTGAACTTGCGCTTCTAACATTTCAAAGGCACAAATGCAGGGCTGAAAGTCGTCTTTTCTTCTTTCTTTTTTTTTTTTTGGGGGGGGGGGAGGGGGAGGAAGGCTTTTTTCGGTCGGTTACTCCCCACCCCCCCCCCCTCCCTTTCAGCATTCCGCTGATGAGCACCCTTTGCTCTGTGGTTTGCTGCATGGCCAGGCAAGGCCACGATCATGTGCTAATTTAAGACCCTATTACGAATCGTCCGTTACATTCCCTTCCCACCTCCCTTCATGTTTGTGTAAATTCATTAAAGCATGGAGGCCATTGTTATCTGCCAAGTCGGGCAGGCGTCGGGAGAGCTAACTGGCTCCTTATTTTAGTATCCATCTTTCTGGGTAAAATGGAAGCATATTTTCATATTAAGTTTTCTCGAGCAGGCGTAGATCATTTTGTACGCATGAGATGTCATATGAAAGGAAAAAGAATGGGTATTAAGGCCTTGATTTTTTTTTTTTTTTTTTGCAAAAGAAAGCCGAAAAAGTGTGAAAAAACCCATTCAAAATTGCCATTTGCTCGTGCAAATGAAAATTTAGTAGCATTACTGTCTATTGTTCTTACTCAGTCATGCAATGCATGAATTATGAACCCTGAGTTGTGCATCAAATGAAAGAAGAGATGTATATCGTTCCATTCATGTATATCTCATAAAGCAAATATATGATTTTGATCGTAAAGAACTGCAATGAATCTCGGTTTCGTTTTTTTCTGGGACACGCTGTACACTGAGCTCAATTTTATTCAATGGAAAAATGTCTGAATTTCGTGCTCGATCTTTTCTGTATTCAGCGCAGTCCCAATCTTTCTTCTTTTTTTTTTGGCAATTTGCTGACGCTATCAGAAGTTTCCGTAGGCTTACATTGTGTGCGCAGATGTATGACATTGTTACATTTGTCTGAACACTCCATTTCATCAAAATGTAAAAATAAGCTATTCAAACTGTCCTTTAGCGGCGAAGATGAATTCGGCGAGCTTTATAGTCCAGGCAACAACTTACTTACAACTGCATATTTGTTGAGCTTTGACTTGTGCAAGTTTGTTTACTGAAGTCAAACGAGTCTTTTTCATTAGATTGTGTAATGTTGTTAGCAAGATGCAACTAAATTTACTACCTGACATTTTTACTGCATAACTGAATTTTACATTGGTACATCATACTAGGTCTTAATGATACCAACGCAGAATGAATTTATGACCGTCTAGGTAACTTAGTCTTGATAAAGTGAAATATAGTTCTAAAACAAACAAACAAATAAATAAACATAGGGACTACAGCGTATACTCGAACCTTCATGAAGCTTACAACGGTAAGTATTAAAGGACAAGCCAAAAAGACAAAATCTGCCCTCTCATGACATTTTGGACAAATTAAAGACTTTAGATATTAAAGTTACGAAGACATCAGGCAACCATTACAAATTGTTATTTTGGTAATTTGTGGTATACTGTTTATATCTATAGGCCTATTCATGATAATTTTTCCTTGCCAACTTATGTTTCAAAGCATTTCTATAGGAGTTTATGGGTGGTCTCAGACACTGTCTCAGTGTCAGGGGGATATTATTCCACAAATTTCATTAAATGATTTAGTAACTGTGAAGGTTCTTTTACCTGTCGAATCTCTTGTCATTTGGTGTAGTATTCATCTTTTTCTCATTTTTTTCCTTCCAGTTAAAAGAAATCACTGTTGTAAATTACTACTATTTGTAACACTTGTACTGGGAGAACACTACAACATTCTACACATTTCTAGGCTAAAAATCTTTCTGTAAAAGCAGCCCTTCAACCTGAATAACTTACCCACATTCTGTCTTTATTTTCAGGGCATTAAAAACTTGGCTGTGCTAGTATACCACAAGGCTCTGTCACACCTTTCCGAGTAAGCTACGCGGGCTTGTTGGAAGTAGGGATTTTCCAGCACGTAGGAAAATTTTCTGCGGGCGGACAAGGATGTCGGCGAGTTCCGTACTTGCGTCTTACCTGCTAGACGCGTGCTACTTACCTGCTACATGCGTGTATTCCGTGTGACCTGCTTGAGAGCTTACAAATCGATCCGATACGAGTGACATACGGGGGCTGCGAAGTACCCTCGTATGAGTTGCCTGCGAAGTGCTGCCGCTAAAGGCCTCCTACTAGCGTTTTACGTGTACCTCTGCGGGCAAGCCCCGCGACTCACCCGGAACGAGTTTTGAGCATGCTCAAAGCCTTTTCATTTCATTTCATTTTATTGTTTCTGCATGGTACAAATAATCAACTACGATCACTTTCAGAAATGTACACATGGTTCATCATAATGCATGGCTGATTTTGCATATCATGAAGGGTAAGCAAATCACTGTGACAGAGAATACAAGAAAAGAAAAATCAAGGTACCATACAGGAGGATCCCCAGTAAGCCGGGCTTGATATTTGGGCCTCATTGAATGCACAAAGAAATAGAAAAACAGTTTTAACCAACTGTATCGACTTACTTAACTACAACAAAAACACACCGTGTCTTGGAAAGCATTGCGGGTTGATTTGCGGGGAAAAATTTTTGCTACCCGGACCTCTCAGCAGTTGGCCCACACCTGACAGTACATAGCGCGTATTTCGCCCGCAGTTGCACGGAGGTGCGCACGCAAGTCCGATTTACCCGCAGCCAAGTTTTGAGCATGACCAAAACTTTTCCGAGTGAGTCGCGGGAATTGCCCGCAGAAGACCACGCAGAATACCAGTAGGAGCCCCGTAGCTACCGCAAGTCACAGGCAGTTGGCCCACTTGAAGTACGTAAGTTGCCCTTGGAACTATGCTTTTACGCCGGAACCGCGTGTCATCTGCATGACTTTCTGTGGGACAATTGCCATATCAAATGCCTTCAGAGGAATTCCTTCACCGAGTTGTCAGCCCTCACTCGCCACCCATGCGCCTACACGCAGGTTAAACGCCCAAACTCGCCCAAATCCTCATCCGCCTGCAAAAATTGTCCTGCGTACTCGAAAATCCCCACACGCATCAAGCCCGCGTATCTTGCCCGGAAAAATGTGACAGGGCTAAAGGCCGTGTCACACCAGCCTTGTGTGCGACTTACAAAGAACAATTTTGACTACCCGGAGGTCCCCGTAGATGATCCACACATGACAGTATCTAGCATGTACCTCAAAAGTAGTCGCCCGGAGGTGCGCACGCATATTTTTTTACCCGCAACCGTGTTTAGGCCCTGTCACACCTTTCCGGGCAAGCTACTCGGGCATGTTACGTGTAGGGATTTTCTAGCATACCGGACATTCCTGAAGGCGGAAAAGGATTTGTGCGAGTCAGCGCATGTGTCTTACTTGCTGGACGCGTTATACTTGCGAGTATACTGTGTGACCTTTGTACCAGTCGCGTGGGGGCTGACAACTCAGTGAAGGAATTTATCTAATGGAATGGCTGAAATCTCACAGAATTTCATTATCTTGGCTGCATACGGGACTGCGAAGTACCTGCATGGGAATTACCTGGGAAGTACTGCCGCTAAGGGTCTCCTACTGGCGTTCTGCGTGGACCTCTACGGGCATTCCCGCGACTCACCCGGAAAAAGTTTTGGTCATGCTCAAAACTTGGCTGCGGTTAAATCGGACTTGCGTGAGCACCTCCGGGCAACTACGCGCCAGATACTGTCAGGTGCGGACCAATTGCGGAGAGCTCAGGGGAGTAAATGTGTTTCCCCGCAAGTCAAGCCGCAGAAGTTCCCCCGTGCGGTATGACAAGGCATGAACGAAAATTGCAAACATTCTTGTTCGCCCGCTGAAAATCTTCTACGCGCTGGAAACTACCTCCTCGCCACAAGCCCGCGTAGCTTGCCCGGAATGGTGTGACACGGCCTTAAAACTTGGCTGCGGGTAAAGAGGACTTGCGTGCACAACTACGGGTAACTACGGGTGAGATACGTGCTAGGTACTGTCATGTGCGGGTCATCTGCGGTAACTTTCTGGTAGCAAAAATTGTTCTTCACAACTCGCACGCAATTCTTGCCCAGAAAGGTGTCGTTTCACATAGAACTGGAATACTATCAGAATAGAGAGGAGACATACCTGGTGTCTGGTAGAAAGAGCATTTGGCAGCATCAAACAACTGGGGCCTATATCGCAGGTTTGCATTGTTCTGTACATCAGCCAATTACATCATATGACATCATGTAATAGTGTCAAAAGTTAAGTTTAGAAACAGCCTTATTATCTTGTAAAGTAGAGCTATAACCAGGATTTAAATTACCAAAAATAAAATGAAAACCGGTACATTTGTATTTTCATGCATTCGTCTCTATATCCTATCATTTTCATTTACTATGAATACATAGATCTGTAAACCAAATCAGAACACATAATCATACAGTCGTATTTTGTTTTGTAATCATGTAATATGCTTTGTATCACGATGCATCATGCACTGGCTGCTAAAGTATAGAAATAATTCTGCGATTTTACATTTCAAATTTGATTTGATCGGTGTTAATTATTACACATAGCTATATAACCTGCGTGATTCCTTTTCGTCTGTAATGACACTCTATAAGCATTAAGTATGCCCTTAAGCCTTGCAAGAGATAGAATGATATTAGCATTGAAGATATTCATAATTTCTAGGTTTGACTGTGACATCCTTGACGAGTTTTCAACAGTGTTGACAGTGGTGGACAAGTCATCTTCCTTCACTATGCTGGTAGGGTTAGTAATTGTTCGACGGGAAAGCGCACCTGTCCCGTTTACAGGAAGCTTTAGAAGTTTACAGAAAAAATGCATACTAGTATTTTTTTCCCCAAACTTTCATTTCATTTCATTTCATTTCATTCATTTATTTAAGCACAGTAACATACGCTACTTCAGTCCGGAGACTGTTCTTCCGCAGGTCCGTGCGGATAAAATACGACATAAATATACATGTATCAGAAATGAAAAACAAAACTCATACATAAAAAACAACAAAACATAGAAAACAGACAAACCTGGTGACGAATCTACGGCACACATCTCGACAGAAACACACATGATCAATCAAATATAACCATATACAATGACGGCAAATCAGTAGTCCACTTTACATTCTTTTTCAAAGAGTTAAAATCTGGCCTCAATCACGAAGAATCACGATTATCTTGATTGGATATTGTGTTTTTAATGTTTTTGTAGAAAATGATTGCATAAGTTTTCCATAGAGTATAAACTATAAGGGTATGAGCGAATGGCTTCACTTGTGTTATCATGCGAAAATATAGGCTGTGTGTGGATAAGCTGCAGGTACATCAGTGATTTGCCCCGAGGTCGAACGACAAAAGGCAGGGCTTTTAAGCGTACGGCAGTAAACTGGTTCCTTTAATTATCGGATGGCATTGTACATATTTGACGTGGTAAATTGAGGAAAAGTGAAAAATTATGATAATTGAACCGACCTTAATGGTAAAGTCAACGAAGAACACACATCATCATTTCCCGTACTCATACAGGATGATCAAAGCCAGATTGAATGATCCATGTGATTGGTTGATCGTATAAGCACGATGTCCAACGACACGATGCTCTGAATCGACGTCGAGCCTATAGGTTTATATACAGCTTGCCCCTAAAACACACACGCACACACAACCACAAATTTACGCATTCTTGACAGCACCTGTAAGTTTTCGATCTCTGAGATGCACATCACTGATGCCCCTTGCAGGAATTACCAATGATGTGTATTTTTTAGCGGAGATTCATCCACGTTTAATCCTTGGATGACAAGTAATTAGCACGTCAGACGTTAGAATTTGTTACGAAATTCGGAAAATCATGTCAAATCTTACGGCCGTTGACTGGACCCTATTTTACACTTGTCAAACTACGAACACGATGTTGTCTGTTTGTTTTAACTCGTTTCTCCTGGTCGTCGTTCACAGGCAAGTCGAACTAACAGACGTCTCCAAATTACTCTTCCAGCTCTACGGCTGTTTCAATACGACCCTTGGAGTCTGGTGGGGTCTCTACTCGATCTTTTGGAACATGTCCTATACCAACGTCACGGTGTGCCGAATCACTGTGCTCTTGTTTCCTTTCATATTTCGCATCTCCTTTTGCTTAGCATTGGCATGCATATGCGGAATAAGTGTCAATTTGTACATCATGGTGAGTCGGCCGCTGCGCTATCATGGTCTCGTTACAGTCGGACGGGTCAAAATCACTTTTGTCCTAGTCGTGGTAGTGTTGGTGACCATATTTTCAATCTATGTTCCGATTCCGGGATCACCTTTCACTAAGAGTATTCTCTGTCTTTGTGCCATTGATGAATATTGTAACATTCCAAACTGGATGAGAGTTTTCAGGAGAAGTCTACTGGTTGCTCCTGCCGTATTAATCTTGCTCACGTCGACCGTAGTAAACTGGAAACTACTGCGACTCGCCGCCAAGAAGAGTCGGGTGGGATGTCTCGAAAGCACCCAGCCGTCAGCCATCGGAATGAGATCGTCAAACGTGAATGACAATCCAGCTGCACCTCCATCTTTCATGAGGTTTCGAATCCGATTCGATCGCATGCCCTATATGAAGGGGGTGGTGACTGTGGTACTGCTTACTTTTGTGTCTTTCGGTTGTTGGTTGCCTTACATTGTTTCATCGATGCTGGTAGAAAGTCAGACAATTTACCACATCATCGATGGAGCGGGTATAGCGAGCACCTGGATACAACCGATCGCCTACCTCTTGACCAACAGCGAGGCTAAACAAATTTGTAGGAATTTATTCATTCGCATTCCCAAGCAGAACAGAGTACTCACCTGCTAAATTTTGAATATTATACGCCATTTTGAACAACTGAATTGGACGTCTCGGCAGATTTACCATTTGGCGAACTTGGACTTGGACTTGAACTTGGAATTCTTATTACGCGGAGTACTGATGATGGATAAACACTAATAATGGGCACTCAAAGAAAAAAAATGAATAGGCAACGGGAAATATCGGGAATAGCTTATGGTATGATTATGAATAGTAGAGGGAGAAAGAATGTTGCTCAGCCATGACGCCGTGGTCAGACAAAAAGAAAGCGGACAGTACTCCAGGTATAATGGGATCATTTTGATACCCTGCTTTAATATGTTTAAAACAGCGCCGAATATAGTCATCAAGTTGCTCGTTCTAGCAATCATAGTGCAAACAAGAAATATATGCGTGCATATAATGCATACTCCTAGCGGAACTCTTAATGAGCTTTACAGCATTGAAAGTGTGAATAGCATATCTAAGGGGATAGGAAGGGACAATGAACCAACAGAGCAAAAGCCCAAAGACAGGATAGAGACATTTTTCTTTCAAAAGCAGAATGTGCACTTTGAACGTGAATGGTTACACCATGCCGAAAAAAAAAAATAAGCTGGCGTTATGGAATTCAAAAGCTTGCTGAATGGATGCACCTCCGTTGGCAAAATGGAGCAAGTGTTGTGGAAATCAAAAGCTTCCAAAGAATCAAGTCCATGATGCTTAAAGGGATTGCTGTGGTTTGTGACGCTTAGATTTCACTGCTCTTTAAAGGATATACACTTGTATGTGGTGTAGTTCTTACTTTTGTTTCTCAATATGAAAGTACGTGGAAACATCGAAGCACTAATGTGATATCAAAGAACACTACCATAGAAATAATAATGATAACGAAGGTGGTCTTCTCTATCCAGGGTAGCCTCTTCAGCGTTACCACTCAGAAAAGAGATAAACAGACACTCACGTTACAGACAAAAATACACTCTATATTTTGAAACCGGCAACATTTATGATCGTGCCGTGTTCCCCACCACTATACCAGTGTTGCCTAATTAACTACTTATGCTTATCCGAAAGCAAGTTCTGGAAATTGTTGTTACCCTTTTCGGCAATATATTCACAAGATTGCTGGATAGGTGAAAGTTTAAACAGCTTTCCAAAAGTAACAGCAACAATAACAACAACGACTCGGTTAAAAGTGCTTCTGTAAACCTGACGAATTAGGTCAGTAATCAATATGCAATACTCCAATAACTCCATATCACTCGCTCTTGAAAATGACAAGTTCTTTGCAAAAGGCGTCGCAATAGCCTGTCTGTCAACATGCTGCCTTTGTCTGACGTAATTGTAACCTACTAGCCCATGCAGAACGTTAGACACCATTCACCTCTGCAATGCACCATTGCTTTTGCCAGTGTTTGATGCACTGAAGCACTGGAAGAGAGAACATTTACTAGCCCCCGTCTCTCCACTCGGTCCCGGGCATTTGATCGCGGCAGCACTAAATAACGTCTGCGCTAGTCATGGCCGTCAGCGTACTTATCATCTTTGTCTTGATATTTTCAACATCGACGTTCTCTCAGCACGTTCCTCCGGTAAGTAGCAATTCCACAATGTCTCTTTGAGGAAGCAGCATGTTAGTTTGATACGGGTAAGCTTCTTTGATATGGAAAGTTGTGGCATCCGTAGGTAGTACCGTTCCTGTTCCCGTAATCTCCACCTCAATATCATATTTCTTTTTCGATTTCAAACTGCAGCTATAGGTGTGTAACGAAAATATTCAGTCACTCACACTCATGTAAAACCTTTTTTTTTTCTTTTGCTGGGGGTGAGGGATGAACTAATATTGTCGACTTACAGAAACATTGAGACAACGAACACCTTAGAAGGGTATAGCCACTTCAGGTTCGGCAATGCTAAGTTTTGAGTTTGTGGAAAGTGTGTTGCTCACTCTTGAACTATCATGATGTATATAATATAGTCAGATCACACTGCGTAACCCCCTTTTCTATCATTACAAAGAAAGGTATATTATAACTGTGTGTTCTATGCTCCTTAATTAGAGAAAATCACTACAAACTCGTGACTGCGGTTAACTTTCATCTCTTTGGATTGTATGACTCTCTCAGTTTACAGACGAACTCTGTAATTCAAATGCATATCCCCCACCGAACTGCGACAAAGTCGATACATTTGCACTCAACCTTGACCTGGAACCGGAAGTCAGATGGACAGAATTGGTGAAACCAAAAGCGCGAGAGGTTCGTCGAATTTGCTTTACAGATTATTCCTTTAAATGACCAGTGTTGCCGAAACCAAAAATTAAATGGTCAGTTTACATCTGTTGTCTGAACTCGGCTCTTTTGTTATCTGGTCATGCGCTTTGTTTGCCACCGTTCGTTATCAAAACTGCCCGGTCAAGTAGGTATCTAGTTGGCGAAACCTATAGTCAATACTGTTGGGCATGTAAGTACAAAATAACGCGGAATAGAAGCTCGCTATAAAACACCAACATTTGCCTGGACAACGAGAGAATGTTTTCAATGGTAGAACACTTTGTCAATGACTAACAGGTAAAGCTTTCAAAAATGGGAGTTGCTATTTAAGATGGTGTGTGGTTATTTTTTCTTGATTTCCTTTACAAGAATGTACACATTGTTACATCATAGAAGCTCTGTATCTCACGAAGCTGAGATATCAGATATATTATGTTTCCCCTCAGGCCTATCATGCAGTGAGTTCTTTGGCTGTAGGATGAGAGGTTATGATATTTAAATTTACTTGCAGATGCTTTTTTAGAAGACTCATGAAAATGGATAATTAATTTGAAGCTAGAACACCAAACTTATATATAAATACACTCAGCAAAAAAAGAAAGTAAACACTTTTTCCATTACATATTTTTCGTAGAAGATTTTGGTGAAAATCTTTGTGTCATATACCTTATTAAAGGTTATTGGCTATCAGCCAAGTAGATAAGTACAAAGGAAAATTGTACGCATGAGTGAACAAATTCGTTTCTGTCTTCCAAGGCACAAAAGAAAAAGTTGCCCTTCACAGTAGCGTTGATAACAAAAGATCACTTTAACACAGTAAGAGACATGAATGAATAGCAAAAATAAGTTTTTGCTTCCTTGTATCTCTTTATATCCTCAAACAAAAACAAAGTGGGAATCTAAAATAAAAGTTTTTTTGTCAACTCAAATTCAAATGACGGTTAGGGAGTAACCCAAAGAGGTGATAAAATGCAAAGAATTTCTGTATTTCATTCTTTTAATTTAGGAATTTAAGAATTCATGAGACAAATTCAAGAGCTAGAAATCATTTCAAATTTTTAACAATTTTGTTAATATTGTCTTTTCTCTAATATCATTTGAATTTGGATTTGACAGAAGATTTTTCATTTTCTCCTTTATTTTGTGCCTTTCTTTATCTTTGAATGCTACAAAAGAGATCAGTGGGTGATTTTGCAAATTGATTTGCGTTTCTTATTGTGCTAAATTTGTCCTTTGTTCTCATTGTTGTATGGAAGAGCACTTATGCATGAATGAGAACTTGTCCATCTTTTTTTCAATTTTTACTTTTGTGCCTTGGAAGAGAAAAACGCATGTGTTCACTCATGCGTAAAGTTTCCTTTTTAATGACCCGCCAGGGTGATAGCCAGTGGAATTATCTTAAACATGTTATATAAAACATAAATATTCAGCCAAATATTCTATGAGAAATGTGAGCTTGAAAAAAGTGTTTACTTTCTTTTTTTGCTGAGTGTATTATGTTATACTTGTATCTCTTGTAGCCTTAATGAGCGTGATCGTTGCCATATAACCAATGTAGATGTTTTATGACTTTCATTTCGAGTTGCATATGTGAGTAATAAAGTAATTGCACTCTAGAAAGTACTTTTAGGTGACTTTTTCAACACAGTGTATATGAAATTATGATTTTTCTAATAAAAAAATCACCGCTCCGTCTGATTACAGATCGATACAGCAATCCAAGACATAATCGATATTCTTGGGCTGGTTGTGAATGTTTCAGAGGCATCTGGAATCATCGATGAAGTCTTTGTGAGTTCAAATTATGGCTAGTTTTTAATCTCATCTCGCATTCCTAATTTTGAACCTGTATTTCAATTATGTCAAATGTAATGATAACTGCGAATTAATATTTTAAGGTAGAGGATACCTTTTACAGACCTCCCAAAATGCAGCAAAACATTCAATATGAACCTCAGGGGACTTGTTTAGGCCACTGCTGAGAAATTTGGAAGTCAACAGTTATCTACAATTTGAATAATGCACAAAACTCAACTACGCAGTAGTTCTGTGTGTCAGCCACACTTAAGCCTTTTTGTTGCAGTCTTCTGTATTTTTTATCTATAAACACAAATCTAAAAGTATAAGAGCTGATGTAATAACATATAGAGTGTGTCGCAAGAATGTATATAACTGCACTAGGGCTTTCTATAGCTCAGTCGGTAGAGCACCGGTCTAGCAATCCGGAGGTCTCGGGTTCGAATCCCGATGGAATCCCATTTTCTTTGCTCACTTTTCCACTAATAATTTATATTCTTTCTGGTCAGTTTATTCTGTCTTTATTTTTTAGAAATGTTTGTAAGTTTTGATGAGCTTTCTTCACAAAATATACATGATGGACACACATGCAGTGCATGGGTCTGCAAAGCTAGCCTAGTAATGTACTGGAATTTACTGTGAGCCCCGAAAAAATTCAGTTCAAAATCTAACGGTCAATAAAAATGTACTAAATGTTACCTTCCACTTTCAATACTTTATGGGAGTTTCTAAAATGATACTCTCTTCAACATACCACTGTATTTATACAACTCTTCATTTAAGGCATACAAATGGGATTCCCTACCTTTAAGCTTCAGCAAATCACCATGAAGATTTGAGTAACTGTATAGGTCCAGTACATTCGCAGAATTCTAGAATTATTGCTTTTTGAACTTTGAATAAAAGTTCTGGTTCTACTTTTTGTACAATGTGCCGGCAGTTATATGAACATTTTCGTGTATTCAATCATAATATTGGAGTGGATTTTGAGATCGGTGATTGGAGACGTGGATAATGTGAGACTGAAGATGTGTGTTTTTTTTTTGTTCTTCTTCTTTCTGGCGTTTACAGTCTTTTTTCATGCTATCATAAATCTTAAACACACATCATAAGCTCAAGTATGATAGCGACTACGACTTTACGATGGTGTGTCGATCACCCTACAGGGTCTGGTGGAGCACACATTAAAGGAACCCTACGGACGCGAGATGCAGGGTATCGCCGACGCAACGGGCATTTCCATTGGTGAGATGGCCCCTTATTTGTTCTACACTGCAAAAAGTCCGGTGTTAAATAGTGAACACCGAGCTGGTGTTAAATTTTCGGTGCTCATTTATGGTGTTAAATTAACACCTACGGGTGTCACTTCCAAATTTTAAACTGTTTTTTTTTGAAGAGTTTCTTAGTAACTGCACTTCTTGTTGATTTTTAATTTAAACAAGACGATCAAGAATTTTACATTGAAATACTAGATTTTTGAAAAAATGTGAAAATAAATTTACACCAAAGTAACACCAGCAGGTGTGGTCCCTTATTGAAGCTGGACGGGTGTTAAACCATTGATATTAACACCAGCAAATATCAAATCAACACCATGTGGTGTCATTTTTGAATTAACACCAGTACAGTGTCAAAATAACACCAGGTACAGTGTCAAATTAACACCACGAAGTGACAGGTGAACACTTTTCAACACCATCGCAGTGCATTTTTAACACCTGTGGGTGTGGTCCTTTATTGAAGTTTGATCGATGTTAGATTTAACACCCGTGGTGTTAAATCTAACACCGATGTTTTTACAGTGTATATAGCCCTACTATACCTATTACACGAATGGCCCCTGACTCGTCAATCCCTACAGAATGTGGCAAAACATTATGTACGGACTGTCGCCTCCCACACAGCTCTTTCATTTTTTTTTCCACTGACAACAATCTGCTTGCGGCGTTCTTCCCTACGATCATTGTTCAGAGGGGTTGTTTGCGAAGTAATCCTGACCTTCGTGTATATTCAAAAGGTATTCTCTTTACTCATGATCCATCCACGTGAATCCACACCGAAGCACGTATCAAGGTGATCCACAGTAACGTTCACTCCCGAAGCCCTTTGAAACTAAAGGCATCAGCATTGCATACCACATAATTCTTTCTTTTATCATGATAATGAATTGCAGAGATAGCTTGTATCCTTATCTGTTTTCCACTATTTGTATTCCACTGTACCTAATAGGATTTTTAAGTGTATAGGCCTATAAAAAACTCCGTTCTTTTCCGATTGTTCGTATTCCTAGGAAGGATCGTATTTCTCAATCTGTTTTACGAGGTGGAATCCTTTTGCACCGCTATTGTTGCTGAGGACAAAGGAGGTAAAGTTTTAGCAGCTTACCTTTTGAATGTATCAACTCATAGTCAAGATAAAAAGAGGGTTCTTTTCCTTGAGCTGTTGGTACCTTGAGAATATAATAGTTTTCCTGGACGTTGGGAAAGAAAACAACTGTACAAGTAACATCTCTTTGGTAACCCCCTTTTCTGTCAGATTTCTCATTTGTCGTCGAAACCGTATGCGTAAACTTTCAGCTCAAAATACCAACTCGCTTCTCGAGAAATGTGAAACAACTCATTAACATGACGTTGATCTACTTACTTCTTTGTAAGGTCGTTCGTGTTCCAATTAGCATTACATCAGAATTTAAACAAATTTAGAGGGGAAATCCAGTCCAAGTATAAACTAATCTGATAAAAAAAGTAGAATCATACGAGTTCAACGGTAAAAATTTGATCAAGATCGGATGAAAAATAAGGAAGTTATAATATTTTGAAATGTTGCTAATTTTTGAAGAAACAGTTCTTTAAAGGTCTATACGAATATGCAAATGGCAAAGTGGGCATGTCATACCCTCACAACTTGTCATGCAGTTTGTGCAGAAAATTTTGAGATTTCCCATTTTTCATTCAAATGCAATTATGCCCGAGGCTCAAATCCTGATATATCCACCTGATCACTATTCTGAAGTTATTCAATAAGGATTAATATCATTTTTCAGACTTCAATGACAAACATATTGAATTTTCGTCATTTTATTGTACAGGATCAAAGGAAAATTGTGAGGTTATGACATGGCAAGCTCACTCATTTGCATATTCATATCCACTGTACAAGAACTCTTTTTTTTTATCAGAGTATATTTGGACTGGATTTCCCCTTTAACACTGTAAAGGACACACCAGGGAGGTGGCTCTTTTGCTGCACCCATCCTGTCCAGATATGCAGTTCCCCCTCCCTCCCTCGCTCCACCCCCTCCCCCTCCATGATAGGTTAACCAGCACTACAGCCTTTTCAACTTGGTTGTCTATTGCGTAGTTCTTTAGGCTGTTTATCAATGTTTGTGACTGCTCTTCATTAGTCAATAGTTTTTTTTTTCAATAACTTATTTTCTGCATTCCACGTAGGTTAATAATTCAGCACTTAGGAAAACTGAGTAGGCCCACTTTCAGTCACCACATTGAGCTATTATTATTATCATTATTATTATTATTATTATTATTATTATTATTATTATTATTATAGTTTTGATCATCTTTAGAGTTCAGCAAATTACTTCGTTTTGTCTGTTAATGGTACCCTTTCAATTTGTTCCAATCTTTTCTTTTCATCACATTTCTAACAGGAAATATTTACCATGCGCGTAATATGGATCCTGGTATTCTGCTTGGGTATGTGATGATTATTTAATTTCAAAAAGTTCATTATTACAGAATTTAATGGAAGTAAACAATCCCCTTTCAGTTAACAAGATGTTCAGAAAATCGTAAACTGTCTTTGCTGCTTCGGACACAATGTGAACCAGCGTGGTGCGTGTCGTTGGGGTTACGAGCTCACTAAGGGTTCGCGAGATTCATTGCAGATCCTTCTAGTAAATTGTGCACGACACTTCCTTTTCGAAGTTAATGGCGTGTAATACAAATGTTTCGCGTTTTTAATCTTCATCATTATAGTACCTCCCCTTCCCCGAACTTCGAAGTTGCCTGAAGATACTTATGATTCTAAGTGAATTTTGTTCTGAAGTCTCTAGTCACCTCTCATTGTTGGGTGGTTTTATTGGACAGAAGTTACTGGTCCAATGTCAATCAACTTTCCCTGAGAAGCACTGCATGAGTTATGATTTATTTCGGTAGTAACAGAGTATAACCGAATTCTTATCTCATGAAGATGAACGCCAGATATGAATGTATGAGTCGAATCGTACTGAACTTGCCATAGGTTTATACAACACTAAGCTCGGTCACCAATGCCATAACACATACGGTAGGGCTAGAAACTAGAAAACAGTAGTAACTAGAAATTGAACAAAGGTTAAAGGTCGTTTACCTTTATTTCTAAAGAAACCCTTCTGTTCTAAACGATCAACTATTTTCGTTACCATTGTTCTGGGCACAACCATAATGCTATTTTGTTTTCCACCGTGAATAGTTTCTGGAAGGCTATAGAACTACATTTCTGGTAGCAAATAAGAGATGTCAGTGGTAACTTTTCTTTTGTAGATATCGTAGAATTGAAGATAGAAGGTTGTAACAGTTGTATAAATCCACGACCTATCCATTTATTCCCTGTAGGTGGGATATAAAAAATAAGACGTGGTCTGTCAAGGAAGCAGTTATGGGTCTTATCGCTAACGTGGAGTACCAGAGAGGAGGCGTGACCGTTGCCAGGGGAGTGCACTACGCCGGCTACGTTGGCATGCTAACGGGAATGAAGCCGGTATATAGGACAGCGAGAGGAGAGAGAACGAGAGGGAAGGGTCTGTGTGGGCGGGTCTATAGTTGTAATTGTAATGACGTCATCACTGTCATTTTCATGGGGATTGTCATTGTCTATTCATGTGTTCTGATTTGCTTTACTCATTTGTACTTTTAGGTGTTAAATTGTTATGATTTTATCCACAGACCAACTGAAAAAAAAGCTTATGCTTAATGAATTTTCCCGTGTTTAAACACATACATTTGACAATATACTTATGATTGAATGAATATGGTCATTTAACCATTATTATCATTGTCGTTTTCATAATTGGTATTTATAATCATCGGCATCAGTAGGTAAAATCATCCCTCTGAAGTAGCCGTTAAGGAAATGATGATGTTATCCATAGACCCATTGGAAAAAACACAGCTTATGCTTAGTGGACTTAACTTTAGATACATAAATAATTAGATAATGAATGACTGAATGAATGTGTGTATTTGACTGTTATCACTTTCATTTTCAAAGTCGTTATTCCTAATCATTGGCATCAGTAGATAAAACCATCCCACTGAAGATTTTATTATTATTATTATTATTATTATTATTATTGCAAGTGGTCGTTGAGGAAACGATGAATGCTTGTCAGTAAGTAACCATGGGATCGATAACTGGAAGTCCCCTCCAAATCATTATCAAATGAGGATTAAATTTCTTGTCCAGGACCACAAACCGCTGCTGCCGGTGGACTCGAAAAAGGGACCTCATTATTGATAGTCCACAGTCCTAGTCAGTGAGCCACAACTGCTTCTCGAGCAGCCGTTATCTTCAAAACTTCCATCCACACACCCACCAAGTAATTTTTGTATCAGCTTCACCAAATGTAATTAGATTATCTTCAACTTTGTGTATTAGCGATAGCAGACAGACCTCTCCTCTCTCCTTTCTCCTATCCTATCTCTATGCAAGTCATCCCTCCCCCTATTTTCCTATATGTTATGTATTATGTACGAGGGCTGCATGCAAATCAAGCCCTTCTGCGTTATTCATTGCATCACTGATATGTTATGTTGTACATTGTAAAGGCAATGAAGAAACTGTATTGCCGTAGATTCTAAAGGTAATGAAGAAACTTACCTTGTTAGCAATTAATGTTTATGTATATCCATTTATAATATGGTACCATCAATGTATATGAGATACGTGTATGTATCTGAATGAGCAATGATATAATGCAGGAACCAATCAAATCAAATCAAATCAAATCAAATCAAACAGATTTAATAAACTAATAAGCGGTTGTCTTTTTAAGCCATGAACTCCAAGTAATCGCTAACATCACTGTAAGTTTTATCCCTCTTAACTTTCGTAATATCTTGTTTAACGTATAATATTCATATTTTAATTTATGACATTTCACAGGGAGTAATAAGCATGAACATGAATGCTCGTCATCTTTATGGACAGAGCGGCTTTATGAACTTCATCAGATGGATTTTCGGAAAGCGAAGTGGTCACTGGACAGGTTTCGTTCTGCGCGATGCTGTTGTCATGGCAACTGAGTGAGTGTTGGTGTTCTTTGACTTCTTCTTTTGTTTGTAGCGTCATAACGCTTTTATCAATGACACGTGATCTCACTATTAATTTTACATTTTGACAGTGTTTGCCGAAACCCGTTCCTTCGTGTTATCTTACCAATTTGATTACCTAAGTGAATTGTGTTTCAATTCAGTGTCATTGCAATTGTGTTAAATGCGTTTACCACTTCTTTGACCTAAATTTGTATAAACTTTTCATTAAAAGTTTTAACAGCACTGTTCAATTTCTCACATCCGTGGAACTACTCGTATCGTCATACATCATCGTTGGCGGAACGCGACCAGGAGAGGGCGTTATAATCTCAAGAGCAGAAGGAAAGAAGAGTGACGCCATAGAACCGTACGTATATGTCGAAAAAACAAACAAACGAACCACACACACACACAATATGTTACGTTATAAAATGTTTTCGAGCCTTAATCTACACCTTTTATAGTTATAAGAAAATAATGTTGAACATCGCTCTTTTAATGAGGATAGCAGGAATTAGGGCTGTAATACTAGTACAAACACAACTTGCTCTTTGCATGTTCATGGTTACCTGGGTCCCGTTTCATAAACCTTGTTATCAGTAACAACTGCCACATTTCTATGACAAACTTGCTCCCATCCAATCAGATGCAAGGATTTCAGTAACTTATAAGAACTATTGCAACTTTTCATTGATAACACGTTTGTGAAACGGGGCCTTGTTGGATTTTCCCTGCAATTCAATTCCTGTTGTACAGAATGGAGCTATCAAAAGACGGCTGGTTTGTGATGAAGACAAATTATGACACTTCACTGTTAGAAAAAAATCAACAAGGTTGTTTAAAATTTTAAACAACCACAAGTTAACCGGTGAATCGCTCAACTGTTGTTTAAAAATTAAACAACACGTAGTTGTTTAAACTTTTAACCCTTTGTTGTTTAAAATTCTAAACAACTGTTGTTTAAAAGAAATTTAAACAACTGGGGTTGTTTAAAAAAGTTGTTTAAAAATTTAAACAACTGTTGTTTAAAAGTCATTTTATACAACTGGGTTGTTTAAAAAAAAGTTGTTTAAAAGTCTAAACAACTGTTGTTTAAATGTAATTTTATACAACTGAGTTGTTTAAAAAATGTTGTTTAAAACTCTAAACAACTGTTGTTTAAAAGTCATTTTATACAACCGGGTTGTTTAAAAGTAATTTTATACAACTGGGTTGTTTAAAGCAAATATTAAATATTCATGTTTAGAATTTAAACAGTTCGTAATCACATATTACTGTACAACTCACTTGTATATAAGCACAATAACACAAATGTTTATTTTTTTGGCCAGTTATATATTTCAGCACATTTTCACTGTCTATATCACTGACAGCGTATCATTAGAAAACCTTCAATCGGTCAATCTGTCCATCGATGTGCAAACTTATTACAAATAACAAATTGAGCCAATCAAGAATTGTCTCATCCATTTTCAGAATATATACAGAGTAACAATTCTTCTTATACAGTTAACCTTTGATAAGTCGAAGTTCTCGAGAACCGAGACAAATGTGTCGACTTGCGCGGATTTAGTAAAAATATGCAGTTTGACTGCAGAGGAAAAATCACGAGCTTTTGTTATGCTTGAGTTAAGTGATTTCCCAGCTGAATTGACCTCGACTCATCTAAAGCTTAGTGTATTGTCAAATGTACATTTTGATTCCACTTACATACAAATGGGGCGCTTAACGCCGTAAAAATCACATTTCACAATATTTCAACTAAACTGCAATTGCAAATTGAATTTGAAACATGAAATAATTAAAGAATTAATTATTATGCATAACATGGATGTGTTCAGCTTGAGATTATCTATACCTGTGCCACATTGAATATTTTGTTGCTTCATTTCTCATATTGTGTGGGTGCATGGGAACCATCAGTTGCCCTCAGATGGGTCCAAAAGGGCTAACTGAATGAACAGTACACAGAGAATGTAATTTTTCAGAATGCTTTTACAGTCCAATGCACACCTTACAGACACATTATCCAGTTTTATAGTGATCATACCCTGATAAGACAAGATAAATCTTGAATGAGTCTTATTTCCTGGAATAATTATCTGATTTTCTTAGAACCACTGACTTTGTTCTTGAAGTGTTTGTCACTATTACATGCGCTTGGAAATTTCATAAGCGAAGCATAAGGGAATGGCCCTCTAAGGATTTGCTTTTCTGTCCCAATACTGTACTTTGTTGCCCCACTAATAGAAAATATTACTGAAGGTATTGCACTACACAGCTTCTCTATTAACTAGATCATTTTTAACAATGTTCAATTTGATGTAACAACATTTTGAATCATTTCAGTTGCTTTTGGGGAACATCTGCAATAGTAAGTCAGGGGTTATTAGATTATATTTCCTTGACAGTACATTGATGACTGTAAATATACTGCAGATGGAGAAACCATTCACATTAAGAAATAAGTTTTATCTCTTGTGAAAATTCTACTCCATACCTATATTCAGCATATCTGAACAGACCAAATAACATATACAGTACATTGTAATTATAATGAAACTTACTCCTGTTTACTGGTGTAATTTGAGAAGTCATACCTGCTACCAACACATACAGTTGTTTTTTTTTTTCATAACTGGGATGTGCAAAGTACAGCACATCTGTCCAGCAAAGATCATCTCTGTCACTCCTGTGATAGAGATGGCAGTAACGAAGATTACTCTATATACAATGAAATAAATTCATAATGGAAATATACATTCTACGAAACAGTTCATCTTGAATTTTATGAAGGCCACATTCAGTACAGAGTGTCACCTCCATTATGCTCAACAGATATGAGGTTTTAATTTCACAATTGCTATATTTCTGAAAATTGACTGTCATGCTTCAGTATAAACCTGTGAAGATCTTGCCCAATATTTCATTAAGTGACTACTATGCAAAATACCTTTTTTAATTCATTTCTAGCCCATCTTTATCACAAGTTTTCAAGGGCCAACATTACCCACTAATAGAACAATCTTCTCATGACCTTTGATCTTTTCATGTGACATGTATCCATTACTTATTGAGTTATAAACAAATAAAATATAGATACCAAACCTTTGCTTTGACGAATGACCTAAAAGTCAACTTTGGCAATTAAACTTCTGATGACCATGAAAATTTCATTCTACGCATCTAATCTTCCTGATTTGAAGAGTTCAGGTATGTCCTGGGGCCCGTTGCATAAAACTTACCATTGAATTTCAATGGTAACTACAAATTGTACTGTCAAAATTAGGCATCACAGCCAATCAGCATCAAGGATTATAAAATTTACCGCTAATTTGAAGACTTACCGCTAGAAAGGAGCGGTAAGTCCAGTGGTAAGGGTTTTATGCAACAGGGCCCAGATCTCTTTCACAGAATTGGACGTCACTTTACCAGGCATTTTGTACACAACTGTCTCCAAGAACTGCCAGGCAGCAAAACATTGAGCCTGGTACTCTACATCTAGGACATAATGCACTTTGAATGCACAGTCCACAGCCTTTGTCAAAGTTGGAAACAAGAATCCCTGTCTCTCTACAATAGGGAGTTTTCGCAAGCACAACGCGGCCTGGAGTTAAGCATGTCGTGTGCGAAATTTGCTTCTGCACATGATCAAATCCGAGGAACGTCCCGTCCGGGGGAAAACGAGTACGGTAATTGGCCAAAATAGCGTTCGGTCCCGATGCTGGGCAGGAGTGAGCCAGCCAGTCAGCCAACCATTCAGCGATCTTGTCCCCATGCCTCCGTTCTGTACAGGAAAGCGAAACTGCATAGATATGGGGACGGGAGTCAGAGTACGGGGACTGTCACAAGTGATCGCTTCCTCGTATTCTCGGTCTTCGCGTCGTGTAGCAAAAACTTCCTAATGACAAAGGTTTGCAGTGGCTTCTTCCAGGATCCTCCCATCAGCAAGATGAAGGGCTGTGGTCTCTGCTTCCTGTCAATTTGTCCAATGTAGAAAGCCAGGTCTGTGCCCTCCTGTAAAATGAAATGGAAGTGGAAAAGAAATATGCATTTTATACATCTCGATAAAATCTTGAAATAATCTACGCAGAAGTGTTGGGTTGAGGCATTGGTATAATGAAGTCCATCGGAACAGATATATTTCCCACACCTCTCCAATGTTCAAGGTAGAGTTAATAATAAAGTGCCTGGCCAAATTTTGCAACATTTCATTTGCAAACATATACCCTAAATTGGGTATTTTATGTAGTATATAACATCCATGTATTACATTTTCTATTCTTGCAAGGGCTAACCATGACCTGGCTGAATGAATTTTCAACTGTGTGGCCTATGGGAACTTCTGAAAGGCAATTAATTTTATTGCTGGCAAGCCCAGGCAAAAAGTATTATCAAACAAAAACTACTTCTGAATTGCATTTCATTATTTTGGGTAAGTTACTCTTTCCAATACTAGTAGTATAACAACTTTGTCCACTTACATTGTAGGAACATTAAGGAGTATGCGAGGTCTTTGTTCTTTTTGGTATGGGGGGAGGGGGGGGGGGGGGGGGAGATACCCTGTATCACATTGGATGTATATGAGTGGTATGTGATATATTTCCAGCATCTTGCTGAATGATACCATAGGTCAAGTGCAATATTTATTGACAAATGGAATATTCCTTATTGGCGACATTTGGGACCAATTTTGCATTTCATGCGAATTTTTTTCCCCTTTTTATCAAAATGAAAAGGACAGATATTGGACAAGTGTGTGATTGAGCAGTCAGGCACAAAAAAAAGTAAATATGTATGTTGACTATGTAATATAAGATTTTTTTTTTCATTAAAAAAAAAAATTATTGTGATTCACAGCATACATTAGCAACATAGTAAATTGGCATAAATATGTAGAATCCATGGACTAAACTAACAAATGAAACAGCATAAACTGGGAATTTCTGTAACTATGGACCACAGCTTGATGATTTTTATATTTTGTATTGCAATGTAAAAGTCCATCTCATCATTGTAATAAGAGGGCAACACATCACTTGTTTTAGAAGATTAGCCTCCGAACAGTTAGGTACTTACAGGTTGAAAGTCGTAGAATAACTCCAACGACTCCTGAAAGGAGCAGTTGCCCCACACCCTCGCAGTCCAGCCTTGGCAAACTAGCGGCAGCATGCTGAATGCAAGCGTCTCTTTTTCCTCTGTGGAGCAAAATGTATGACACAGGGGGAGTATTTTGAGTGATAAGTACAAATATACCCTTTAAAAATATTAACACAATCAAGGCTGATAAAGAGAAATGCTGACAAGTATCAGCTCATATTCAGATGCTAGCTTATGTACTTATATTGTACTTGATTGCAACCAGGATTACTAACTGTGGGGGGGGGGGGGGGGGGCTGTTTTAAAGTTGTTTGGAGGGTATTGTAGAAAATACTACACATTTTGAATGAGGGACTGATTCTGGCAACGGCATTTACTACCAAGACGGGCAAGTAATTGTGGATGAGTAGAGCCAAACTTGTAAGGCCAAGCATTAGAATTATAATGCTGTAATAATCATCATGCTATTCTACAAAGCAGCAATCAGAGTTACCATGAACTTGGATGAAAGAAAGTTGAATGGTGTTGACAGCCAGTGCCTTAATAAGAATAATCTTGCACTACTGTTAAGTGCTTAACAAAGACTATTGCAATATGAACTAGAAATGTCGCTACAGCGACTGGTTATACCCCCGTCAAACAACATTTCATAAGCTTTGGTCAAAACAACATTTGATAACAAAGACTATTGCAATATGAATGACATTTGGGCTTTTGCAGGAGGTTATGTCATATTCTGGCATTGCATAAAGCAAGATCAGTTGATATGCATATATCTTAATTAGATTAGCAAGAGCAAGGGATGTTCAAGGTCCAGTGATTTTTATTTCAAGTAGTAGGAAAAAGAATGCAAAAACTTGAATAGTTCATAAAAGACTTCTCTGTTAATGTTATCCTATAATGACAAAAGCTTGATTATCATGTGAGTTGATCAGGCAGTGGAGAAGAATTTGATAAGGGGAACGGCAGATGAAGGAGGCAAGGACAAACCGTCCAGAAGTTTCAGTGTACATGAACTGTGTGGCCGTGGGGTGCTACAATGTGAGAGAGGGGCAGGAGACAGCCTCTCCCAAATAATTGTCCAAGCTGTAGTTACAGTCATTAAAGCTGCACTACCGCATGTGATACAAGGAGCGAAAGAAGCTTGTATGAGCACAATTAAAGATGTTCTGAATCCACATGTCATCTCTTGAGGATTCAGTTCCAGCAGGACGAGGTCCAACATGAGCTAAGGAGGGACAATCTCTGCCTGACTGGCCTGCCAGAGGGGGCTGAGGAGACAGAGGAAGAGCTTACTGAGGGCGAGTCAAATGTTGCCAAGGAAGTTGGCTTAGACATTTGGAAAGAGGACATCTCATCTTCATGATCTTGTCATCATCTTGGGGAAAAGGCAAGAAGGAAAGAGCAGGCAGATCAAAGTCCACTTTATTGCAAACAAAAGGAACAAACTGTATTCTGGGCATTCTAGTCTGAAAGGAAAAGAGAACATGAAAAGTGTGTACATCAATGAAGATCTAAAGGCATGCAATGTGTCACTCGATCAGTGCATGATAAATGCCAAGGAAGCTCATGATGTCGAATCGGCAACAAAACCAAATACGGGAACATGACATGCAAGTTGAATGACGGACAAAGCAGAGTTATCAAGAGCCAGGATGATCTCTTTGATATTGGCTTTGAAATTACAGATCCACTTCAGTTTTTGCAAGTTTTTGCGAAAGTCTTAGAAATTAATTAACAAGCATTGAATGAATTTCTCGGTCTAACAATTTTTTTTTTATAGTCATGTTCATACTGTAAGTATTTTGTTAATGTTGTTAATAAATTCACCTCAACTCAAATGCAAAAAAGGAAAGGGTGGTACTGGGGCTGTAGATTAGAATCTCTACACAGAGCAATACTATTTAAAATGTACCTTGGGAAAGGCCATCGGTGTCACCCGTGTGACGAATAAGCAGCGTTTGCTACGATGGACATCTTGATTCCCCATAGTAGAGTACTTTGTCAGCAAACATGGCCATGCTGCAAACATCCCGTCTCTACCCATGATCTCCTGGCTGAAGTCTTGCTTGATCTGTACAAATTAGGGAACAAGATTGCATTTGTAATCATATTAAGGATGGCCCAGACAGAATGCTATAAACCAAATGGAAAAAAACATAATACTCATGTTAATAACAAAAACATAAATGATGGAGTGAATTATGCATGATCATTAGCTTCTGCAAAAATGTTCATTCTATATACATTTTTCTCACAAGTTTGTGTGAATTTGCACAATGTGCTTCGTTTGGCATGGAAATCTTGACAGACTGAGAAGAAAGCTCCTAATCTTTGCATAGAAACTTATTTGAAAGTGACAAAAGTGCCAAAAATTGGTTCCAAACCACCTACCTACACGAAACAAATAGAACTCTACTAAGGTGGTATATTATTACTACAGGCATTAAGTTTACGTGTGGTGCATAGACTATATTGTGCGTTAAAAACACCACAATCTGTTTTCTGTCTTTATCTTCATTTTCTATAGTCTAGGCCTTTTTTTAATTCTACTAAAAGCTTACGTAGACCTTAATTCATCGAGCATCATTGATGGCAATGATGCTCAGTAAAGAATGAATTGCTCCAGCAAAAGTAGCAGAACTTAACTTGCACTTTAGTATTGGATTTTAGGGGGTTCGTTATGTTTACAGTAGATTTTGGTTGTACGGTTGGACCTACTACTCATCGACCGCCTAATGTTTATTTGCTTGATAAGAATATTTAACACTACTAAAATTCATGCAAAAAACTTGACCTACATGATTGAGAAAATCCAGAGCTAGGCTATCAAATGCCTTTGTTCCCTTTTCGATTCGAAGTTTCAGTACAAAAATATCGCCGTCGAACTTGCATGGCCTCGTTTCAGCTCCCCGCGGTAACGATCCTTATTGAGATCGACCGCTGTTTTTGCATTGACAATGCACGCAAACCGAGTTGTATTGAACACCGTGTTGTACGAAGCTTTTTAGAAACTTCCATAGACATTACATTACGATTCGGTGAAAATATTCATTCGAAATTTTGTCCTTGATTAAAACCATTAACTTTGTTAATGAACGGTGAATTTTCGCGTTTTCCCACACCATCCTCATCAACAGTCAAAGCCAATCCATTTTTATGTGCTTTGCGTGCAGTGAAGTGCGTACTAAGCGTTCAGTGCGCCAATTAATACACGGTCGGTCTATTACAAGAGGGTGGTCGATGTAGTAGGGCTATCATACAGCCGACCATAAGTTCTAAATTATGAGGTAGGATTCATAGGAAATGATCGAGACAGGTTATTGTGTAATTGAACTTAGTTAGCACTAGCAGTCTAAAATATAGGCCCTAGCTCTTGACTAGGCCCTAGCATTGCCTAGCTAGGCCCTAACCGTCACGTTAGACCCTATGCCTAACTAACTTGTTAGTTGTGTTAGATTTCTACATCATCGAACTCGGACACTGCGCCTATTGTGCATGATGTGATACGGTGCCTGTTACAACTTAGAAGTTAGAATACTGTACTTGGTACAACGAATAGGCTACTGTTCTGTGTCAACAATGGGAATATTCCGTACGCTGATTTAGAGATTAGTTTTTGTAAAAGAAATTCGTATTTTATGTGAAGTTTTGAAAATGTATGTAAGGATTGAATTATGCAAGTGTTTATACAAGCACGAGTTGGTTGAAAAACATAATGTACGTACCGGTACAGACGACCTAACTTAACGGACGTTAACATTAACAGTTTGTTAGATCTAACGTTACATGCATAAAGGCGAGGCGTAGCGCAGCCCGGCCAAGAACCCAAAGCGTGAGCCGTGACTATAGCTTCATACATCATGCAAATTACAGATGGGCATGAAGCGATGTAACTATCACTTACATAAATAAATACCTTGGAATGACTGGCAAAGTTCTTCTATAGCTAGACCCCATTTGCTGAGAATGTTCGTGACTCCATATAGCTGCATTGCAGTCATCGTCACCGCCGTCCATCATGATGAATAGCCGCGCTTACAAGATGAGCTGTAGCTAGCTGTATAGCTACGTACTCAACGTGTGATGGTACGTGTGTGTGTGAGATGAGGCGCGGTGGCCGCGGCGCCCGGCGACCGATCGATTGCGACGAAGGATACATGCAGGCCCGCTGATTGGTTCATGACTATCACATGACTTTTGCCCATCAATTTCTAAACAACGATGTTTAATTGTTTGGACAATCATTCCGAATTGTTTTTAAACAACCGCTGTTTAAGGCAATCAAGCTCTAATTTTCTATATTTAAACAACATTGTTTAGAATTTTAAACAACAATATTTTAAACAACGAAATTTTACACAGCGTTCTAACAGTGTTGGAAAGCTCCACCTTTTTATGACAACAGGAGAATTTTCGCGAACAAGTGCTTACGAAATATGACCCAAGCGGTGAGTTATGTGTACATCTTTTTGAAAGTTCCTAACTGAAAACTGCATGTTTCCTTCTGACAACTTCCGCACATTAATTTCTCATAATGGCAATCGCTACCCTCCTCAATTCCCCATCTTTTTTTCTTTTTTTTCTTTTTTGGGGTGGGGGGGGGGGGGGGGACTTGCGACTAGGTTCCTCATATTAGCGCTGTACTATTGTTTGTGGGAATAGTTTGTCACAGATTGAGGAAAAGGTTACACTTCATTATTCCGAAGGTTCGTTAATCCGAAAATGAAATTAGGTTAGCTATTCCGAAGATTTGTTAATCCATAAATAGATTAGGATTCGTTTTTCTGAAGGTTCCTTTACCCGAAAGGGAAATAATGAAATAAAATAATTCCGAAGGTTCATTACTACATGTATGCATTTTCTTATCATTTTCGGATAAACGGACTTTCGGAATAACGCCACAAATGTTTTGATTAACGAATACTTTCTTTTTTAATTTCTGGATTAACGAATATCTAGGTACAGAGAATTGGTATGTTTTGAATAACAAATCTTCGGACAAACGAATCACATTTCCTTTTCTGATTAACGAACGTTTGGAATGACTAACATCACCCGAGGAAACAAGGTCTACATGTTCCACCTTGGAAAGGGTAATAGAAGGGGAAGGTGGGAGGGGCAGGGGAAGAGTGTTGAGGTAAAGCTAAAGGAGGTGATGTGTTGTTCACTTCTGACGAAGGACAGTCAACCTGCTCGAAACGTCAAGTTCCTCGGTTCTCCTAGTTATTCTTATAACTAGACATCTTGCTCTACCTTCACTAGCTCATTTTACTCAGTATTTCATTCCTCTTTCCTCTCTCTCCTAAACTTTTGTCTGTTTCTACGCTACTTATCTTTTCTGTTCTGTTCTGTTCTCTTCTTTTCTTCTTTTTCATTTTATTTTCATCCTTCCATACAACCCAACGGTTCTTTTTCAGGATCACTTGTATTAATTCACAGTTTTCTTCGCAGGTTATTTCTCCTGCCTTCTCCCCTCAGATCTACACTTTAACCTTATTTTAATCTCTCATTTTTGCATTTCTCCCACAGGAACCTTTTCAGAATTTAACTGACATCAATTTTCCTCTCCAATATATTTCTTTTCTCTCCTCTGCAACATTTATTTCTAGGATCCACTCAAGCTCCCTCTCCTTTACTTCTTGAATTTCAATTTGTTCTTTTTCTTCTTCTTTTCTTTGTTCCCCCCCCCTTTCTCTCTCTCTCTCTCTCTCTCTCTCTCTCCCTTCTTTCAACATAGTCCCATCTCTCCTCTACATCACCTTCCTTCACGGGATTATTTGTCATTTCTCCATTGATTCCGCATTCCATACTAAACACTGTTCGCCGACTTCGTTCTTCTCTTGGTTTCACGAATCTTCACTTCTCTCTCCTATCTCCATGATTCTCCAACATTCAACTCCTCCCTCTTCCTCTTCCCTTCTATTTCATCTTACCCCTTCTAAGGATGTCCGAACATCTTATTTGATTCTTACTCTATTCTTCCTTACCACTCTCTCTGTTCCTTTCTCTACCATCTCCACTAGTGCAACTTCAACTTCTAGCCCATTACTGTCCCCACCCTTCACTTTTTGCCCTCCTTACAACCCCTATATGTCGCTTCCCTCTTCAATTCTCCTCTTTCTAGGCTCTTCTGCCAAACAACGATCCGGTTAAGGACTACATACACATGGTGTCACCGCAAATCTTTCTCCCTAAAGGAGGTGATTTGTGTTAAGAAGTGGGTTAACAAAGTTCGCTTGGATAAACGGTCGGCAAAATAAACTTAATCGTCTAATCGAAAGGGAAAAAAATGCTGATTAGTGAAACGAATGAATATACAGGAATATCGAATGTATCATTTATTGTGTTTTTACTCTTGTATTCAGAATGTTGGCTTTGCTGGTATCTACAATGTCATGTCAACCAAGCCGGTATTGAATCTGGTAAGTTTTGTTTTCTTCATCAAGTATCAAATTTTCTGATCAACTTAAGCAAACCTTTACCAAACGAAACACACTCCAATGCCTCGTTTTTTTCATTGTGATTTCAAACATCCTAGCTAACAAAATAAAAAATTTGTCTATAAATTTCTTTGGTTTTGTTTTTCGTATATTTGTCCTACTAATATGGGTAAGGGTTAGCTGCGAATGAAGAATGGCCGAACTTCGTCTGATATGAAAATTTCTGAAGATACAATATTGATAGGAACTTATATCAATATATGCTGTGATAGTATCACTATGTATACTGTTGGTAACAGGGTAATATCCTACTTAGGCTACTTGTCAGTCAATTTTCATGTTTGTTCAATGTTTTATCGATTCATATATTTGGATGATATTATTATTATCATTATTATTATTATTATTATTATGATTATCATTATTATTATCATTATTATTACTATTATCATTATTATTATTGTTATTGTTATCATTATTATCATTATCATTATCATCATTTTGGGTTATATTTCATGAACACTTTTCCGTTCCTCCAGGCAACTGCCTACACGACGCTGATTCGAACGGCGGACGACAAATTCGAGACATATCGAAGATACTGCGCGCAGCCGTGCTTCCCGTGGTGAATTAGTGTCCCTGTATTAGTACACGGACACTACGGTGAATGTTACAATAGCGCCCCCTAGAGAATCAATAATGTCGAGTGTCATGGGAGTTGAAGGATAGTCTTAAACGAACTTTCCTAATCTACAATGTTTATTCGTTATCAATTCCCTTTTGGAATACCCACACTGGTGTCTTGTGACGCATTGTGACCGACAATGTATTTTAGTGTTACATCTCTTGCTGGTTGTGGAGCAAGTACACATTATTTTGTTACTTACATTATAAATGGTTATTTTAGATTAAGCGATCCTTTATATCCCTATGTTGCCAATTTTATGTATCGGTGGCACTATGTATGTGAGACTATACAGCATTATGTTTGCTAAAAATTGCAGTGCATTGTGTCAGTTTTTGTGTCCACTGCGATAAAAATTCTCTATTCAATAGTCCATTCTAGTTTGAATTCAAAACACACGACTCATATCTAAATTACTTATGTAATTCTTCATGGACAATAAATCAAAATATTACAGATCAACTCAACAGATATGGATAGTAATGAAACTGTATAATTACTATGTAAACATAAATACATGCAATTACATGTACATGCGTGTGTGCATTTATGTTTGTTTATAAGAATTTACTTGATAAATAAGGGATGATAACTGACGAAAAAAAAATCGAATCGAAGATCGAATAACCTATATGATTATGATAATGATAATAATAACAATAATGATAACGAGAAGAATGATAATGACAATAATGATTTACATACATCCATAAATACGTAAATATGTGTGTGTGTTTGTGCGTGTTCATTAAATTTACCGTTTACCATTGGAAGCAATGATTTAAAACATGTTCGAGTTTGGTGCATATGTATAGGACAGTTGGATCACAAAACATCCTACCATATAAAATTTTCACAATAAAGCCTTAAACATATTAAAGGAGATATCACTATTTTTCTCAATTAACCAGAGCTGTAGACGGTTTAGTCTAGAATCATTTTTTTACAACTCTTTTTCACATTTTGTATATTCAACAATAATTAACATTTTTTTACATTGGTTGATTCTGTCCCTAACTCACATTTTAGAACTATTGTAAAGCACTACAGCTGGGTCTTTGTTTCATCTGAAAATGGTAAATAATACCTTAAATGAGATGCGCCCAACATGGATTTGCTTTCTTTTATCATTGGGGTTTTTTTTTTTGTTTTTGGCCTCAATAGGTAAGGAAATAAACAGACACAAGTCGAATTATTGCCAACTTAATGAAGTGTGCAACTGCATAATCATGAACTTGAACTTGAACTTGAACTTTATTCTATTTCATTTTAAAAACATATCATTTGTACAATGACAAACTGAGGACAGTAAACGAGTACATGAACATGCATACATAACATATAACAACTATAAATGAAACATGGAAACTACAAAAGACAGGAGTCTTATCAGGGTAGTTCCCAACAGAAAGAATAATAGGAAGCAATATTGCTTTTACGATCAAGACATAGGGCAGGTGAAAATATTACAAAAAACAAACAGACAAACATACACAAAAAATACATTATCATTAATTGAATAATAATGTTAAGTCATATCACCCCTAGAAAACAAAAACCATGAAATTATCTATAATCATAGTGTATTTCATAATGACAACTCTAACTCTCTAACAAGTGTCTTTTCAGATTTTTCTTAAAAATATTTATAGTTGAAGAATTTATAAGTGTATCTGGTAAAGAATTCCATAATAAGGGTCAAGTGTGTCTGAGTGTGTGCATTACATACATCTTATCTACCTTAAATAAATGAAATCTATTAGTAATTCGAGTATTGTAACTATGACTTTGATAATTAGATTTAAACATACCAGAAATCATCTCGGGTAGCAAATTCATTTTATGCTTGAACATATACATATCAATATTAAACTTATTCAATTGATATATATTAAAAACATTTATTTTCAGAAACAGAGGCATTGACGGCGCTTTATAATGCGAGTTTGTACAGAGTCGAATTGTTCTTTTTTGAAGGATAAAAGTGTGTGAATTTGATTGAGGAGTATTTGCCCATACAGCATTGCAATAATTAAAATGAAATCAAATCAAATCGTTATATAACAAAATCAAAACCTTCGCTGGTAAAATACCTTTTAGTCGATTAATTACTCCAATATTTCTCGAAATTCTTTTATTCATCAACGCTATATGTTTTTTCCAGTTAAAATTACAATCAATATAAACCCCTAAAAATTGTGTATATTCTACTCGAGATAATTTTACATCATTCATTTTTACATCATAAAGTTCCAATTCTGGAATCTTTTTCTTACCTTAAAAAACCATATAATTTGATTTTTCAATATTTACAATTAATCTGTTATCACTAAACCACTTTGACAATTTGAATAACTCATTATTCAAATTATTTATCAAAATTTTCAGATCAGAATGAGAAATCAATAAAGTAGAATTATCAGCATATGAAATAGATTTAATCACACGTGAAAAATTACACATATCATTAATACATATAAAAAAAAAAACAATGGAACTAATATGGAACCCTAAACCACTTCTAAACCACTTTAACGGATGACCTCTAATACCATAACGATCAAGCTTTTGAATGAATATTTCATGATTTATCAGATCAAAAGCTTTAGACAAATCAAGAAAAACACCAATAACATGCAAATTATCATTTAACGCCATAAGAACTATCTTGCAGATCTACAAGAGCCATTTCAGTTGAAAAATTAGAGCGAAATCCATATTGAGAATTACATAAGATATTGTATGACAAGAATACATACAAACAGTTATACCGGGTGTCCCAAAAAAGCGGAACGGTGGATTTTCAGTACCTTGCTTTCTAAAAGTGATATATTTTTTGACATCATTAAAGAGAGCATTTTCCGCAGAAGACAATGATACCAACATCATTAAATTTGGTTCATTACTTTTTATTCTACGCCAATTTCTTTAAATGCAGTCATTTCCAAATTTCGCCGGATTTTTGCGACTTAAGAGATAATAATTTGAGTGCGACACGCGATCCATACGGTGAGCAAAAGAAGCTCGGTGATCCATGTCAACAAAAGATACAGCTTTCACATTGGGCGCGGGCCAGGAAAAAAAAAAACAGTGTGTGTGTGTGTGTGTGTTTCCGCGCCCAATATGAAAGCTGTATCTTTTGTTGACATGGATCAATGAGCGTACACAATTCACCGTATGGAACGCGTGTCGCACCCAAATTATTATCTCATAAGTCGCAAAAAATTGAAAATGACTGCATTTACAGAAATTGGCGTAGAATAAAAAGTACTGAAACAAATCTAATAATTTTGGTATCATGGTCTTCTGCGGAAGATGCTCTTTGTAATGATGTCAAAAACTGAACTACTTTTAGAACGCAAGGTACTGAAAATCCACCGTTCCGCTTTTTTTGGGACACCCGGTATACAATCTTTTAAAGAATTTAAAAAAACAAAACCCAGTAATATTGATAATGGTCGATAATTTCTTATAGAATGCTTATCTTCTTTTTTAAATACTGGAATAACTTTAGCAACTTTCAATTTCATTGGAATAATTCCTGTTATTAATGACAAATTGAATATATAAGTTAAAGGCTTCAACAATAAATATATTACTTGCTTAATCAAAATCATCGATAAATTATCGATTCCGGTGCTTGCAGAATATATATCATATATCTCATGATCTTTGACAGGAAATAAGAAAAAAAAAGAATTGTTTGACTGATGAGAAACAAAAGTCAATGAATCTGAAAGATAACCATATTCATCTTCATTTACAATATTTCCTATATTAACAATATAATCATTAAAGCAATTCTCAATTTCTCTTTCATTATGTAATACATATGAAGGATAACTTGACCTTTTCTTAACTAGCAAACCATTTATCACGGATCATGTTTTTCTTTAATCATTTGAATATTTTTGAAATCTATCATGATAATATTTTTTCTTGGCATTACTCAACAAAGTAGTTACCTTGTTTCTCACTTCTCTTTACTTCCTATTTACATTCTCATTATTATCTTTAATACTTTTCTTTAATTATCTGTGTCTTTTATTAATAGGGACAGTAATTCAAATGAAATCCATGGTTTCCTAATTCTACTACTATGCTTCTTTTTCTCACAGGAAAGATGGCAAAAGTATACAAAAATAAATCATATGCAATATCTGGATCTTCCTTATCCAACACTTCACTCCAATCTATTGTACCTAATTTTTCTCTAATACATTCCCAAAAACTTTGGATTATGACATAAATTTTGAGAATCATATCTTGTTGTGGTTTCATAACAATATTTGATGTCAATTGAACTAAATGAAAAAATAGGAAAATGATCCGTAATATCTGGATGAATAATATATACCGGGAATGCATGATACAGGAATTATAATCATTAGTAAATATATCATCAATTAATGATGCCGATTGTCTATTTTAGATTCAGGAGCCTTAACAACACAAAAACAATCACTTAAGTACATTTAGATCAGTATAAACAAACAAAAACAACAAACATATACCGCATATTCATAAAACAATACAAAATCTTTCATGTAATCAAAAGTATATACATCGTATGGAATTACAAATATGACAAGAATATAATAAAAAAATCCTGCCCGGTTTTCAAGGAGAAGTATTCAGGTGTAGTCTAAGTGAGCTTTTCTCCGAGTAAAAACTACACTAGATTTATATGTGGATACAAACATATAAATATACACTTTACCTTCGCAAGTACATAAGATGCACATTGTACAATGTTATATACATAATGTGCATGTATATTCATAAGAGCGGTGTGTACATGCATTTTCAAAATACGGATATGAACATATGAGGAATGTTGAAAATGCATAACATATTATGTTTCGACAAAACTACATTGTCAGACAGAGAGAAAGAGAGAATGGGAGAGAAGAGAAATGAGGAATGGAAGAGAGGGCAAAAGAAGAGCAACAAACATAAATATATTGTTATGGAAATTGACAGATACATGTACATTATTCTCAAACGCCATCAACGTCTCTCTACTTAAAGTTTCTTCGATAGTCGTACCGAGAAGAAACTATGCAAGCATGCATTGAATATACACAGATATGGCTCTTATTACAAATACATGAGTATTCAATATGCATACATTATATACACATTTTTATGCACACATGCAGAGCAGCATTACAATAACATATCCAAAATTAGCATATAGTAAACATAGTATTACATAAGGTACATACTGCACATACCGTAAAAACCGAGTATGAAGACGTGTGAAAATGTTGCAGTGCGCAGCATTTTCTCGTTACTAGAAAATGGCAGTGTGAGATAGAGAGAGAGAGAGAGAGAGAGAGAGAGAGATCGAGATCTGGAGAAGAGACATGGGGGGAATGCAGGAAAGAGCGAAAGAGGAGCAACAAACATTATACATTGTACGTACTGACATGGTAGTTATCATAAACATATTACAAATTGGATACATCATCATCACATGAAGATGTTGAGGGGGGGGGGGGAGATAGAGAGAAAGGGAGAGAGAGGTTGGAGGAGTACGGGAGAGAGGATGAAGAGGAAGATACATATTCAAATGGCAATTGACGTAGGCTATATTACAACTTTGATAGATCACCCTCACAAGTTATCAGCTTCTTTACTAGTTGTCCATTCGTGGTGGGTATACCTGCAAATATTCTTCCGTCAATGGTCCACGAACGGTTGCAAGCAAGGGTGGAAGCGAAAATGATCATTTTATACTTACTGTAGCCTGCATTACTTGTATAATTTTACACACATCCATAATTCATGTACATATTTCATATAGATATTGATAAGAGTACATATTCCATTACAATTTTGTACAGGGCATTGTCTGTTTAAGTGTTTGTATGAATTTGCATTTTCAAAAAAAATATTTTATTTTGTAGGGGGGGGGGGGAGAGGAGAAGACACAATAGATTTTCGGATAACTCAGAAACTGATTACAGAGGATTGGTATTGTGTATGAATGCTGAACACTAAGAGATGTACGGATGCATCGAATGAATGAAAAAAGGAAGGCAAAAGCTTTCAATATGCATTGTTTATTTGAGGCCGAAGTAGGACACTATTAATTCTCCTTTTTCTAACTTTTCTCACACTAATACGTTATAAACCAGTTGTGATGCTTTGTATGTACAGTGCACTCTAGTAATAACGTACAAGGTTATAACGAAATTCCGGTTACAACGAAGTAAGAATTTAGACCGCAACATCATCCACTCTATGTCTTTTATTGTTTATTTCTTCAATTATAATGAAATTTCGATAAAACGAAAAAAAGAATTGATGGTCCCGAGGACTTCGTTATAACGGGAGTCCACTGTAGTATAAATCAACCCTTTTGTATTTATTATTGACATTAAGCCCCCCCCCCCCATTTTTTTTTTCAGCCTATAGTGCATGCTGAAATGGTCTCGCATTGTAACGGAGGTTGACGTAATAGTTTAATAAACGCTTTATGCAACTTATTTCGAGTGAAAGAATTCGTCATGTTGCTGAACTCAGGTCCCATCCTCGCTGAAAAGTTACTTCCACTTCGATCAGATTCCCACACACACGGTGGGAAATTAGGGACTGATCATTCCTTTCCCACTTTTGTTGGGTTTTTCTGTTTTTTTTCTTCTTTTGAAGCAGATTTTAGCTAGCTTTTGTCGATACTTGCCAACTGCACCCTTCTCCAGCAAAGTATGTGATGCACCAAAGCTCAAGCTGCTTCAGAAATGGCGCCACCATCGTTTTATTTCCAAGCTTACCTTCTTCCTCGTAGTTTATATATCTTACAAGACTACCTTTATCCATCTGTCCTCTCTTCGACACCTGTCATCTCCTCTCTCTCTCTCCTACAGTACAACGACGAAATAAGATAAATAAATAAATAGATAACTAACTAACTAAATAAATAAATGAATAAAGAAAGAAAGAAATAGTGGGGCGCTGTGGCATAGTTTATAAGACTCCCGACTCCCGATCGGAGGACCCGAGTTCGATTCCCGCCCTGTGCTTACGTCCTTGCTGGGGGTAATAATAATGGTAGGGCCCTCTGGTAGAGCAGTAGTAACACTAAAGAGGCTACCCTGGGTAAATAAGACCTTATCCTTATCATTATTGATAAATGAATAGCTAAATAAATAAATAGATTAATAAATAAGTAAATGAATATATAAATAAACAAATGAATAATTAGAACAAACCAACAACCCATAACTCTCCAGAATCCCAATCCTTAAAACAAAACACCTCTAGTCCGACAGTATGCTCGGAAGAGACATGCGGCGGGAAATTCGGGAGGAGAAATTGGCATGCGATTATTCCATTAATATTCCTTCGATAATCAAATTTCCTCACCTCACTTACGTTTCAAAGGATGAACGTTTCACAATGGCAATCATTTCATCATATCATGCCTATCTCAGAAGACATCTCACAAGATAACCTGACTTTCGAGATACCACCACGCAGCCAGACACATATTTGCGAAGTATAAGGCAAATAATGGGAAACAATATTCATCCACGAATAACCAAGGAATTTTTGTCATTCGAAAGATCATGACAAATTCTCCTAAACCGTTTGGTTTTTCCCAGGCCTGCACGAATTGACGTTACCTGATGCTTACATTAAGCACGTTGGGATGATAATCACCTCATTGATCGCATGAACTTTGACAAGGAAGTAGGGTGAAAAAGATTATTTATAGGCCTCTATTATGTGAGGGCGTACTTTGGCAGCTGCTGAGCAGGAGTTTGTGAACAAGACTTCGCTCAAGCGTTAGCATTGCACCTTTATGTTGACCATTGTTCGAGGGCTTTAGGACCGGGTGGTTTCATCGAAGGTACAGACCGAGCAAGTAGAGCCATTAAACGGAGAAATCCCCCACCACGAATCATCGCGGGATCTAGCCTTCTGTCGAGTGTGCTATATGTTTGTGATATGTTGTAGAGCAAGACCTATCAACCATGCAAGCGGTCCTACTCCTCATCGTGTTTCTGGTCGTGGCCGCACCAGCCGTCCAGGGTCAAGACTTGCCGCCGGTGAGTACGCCGACACTGTCGCGTGAATGGTATATTGGAATACATACACGACGTATTACAGTCAGACAGTGTCTTGGAGACATGTCTAATTCCTTAACTATTAGAGTGTTAGTCCAAAAACTTTGTCGAAATAAATAGTACTATTAGTTACACAAATATCTTAGATCCCACACGTCGTATTTCCCGATCAAAAAAATCCTACGCAATGAATATCTCTATTATTCAATTGAATAACGTTTATCTTTCCATATTTACCACGCGCACATCTAGTTTACCGACAAATACTGTCACACCGATGCCTACCCTCCCCCAGCGAACGACACTCTTCCAGCCTTCGTTCTCAACTTGGACCTCAAGCCAGAAGACAGGTGGACTGGACTTGTAAAGCCCAAAGCTAATGAGGTAAATGCATTGCTGCATGAAGAGTCTGGTCCTATCGATAGTATGACTAAAGCTGGTGATCTTCCCTATTGCGAACTTGTGTCATGATTCCTTAGGTGATATTGCTGTTGATACAATCCATTAGGCGTGTGTATTTTCCCTTTACTTGTCGACAAAGCATTGTAGCTTTTATTATTAAAATTCCATGCAAATTAAGGCATTCATCAAAATATTGTTACCGTAGAGCAAGCAACCGTACGTATAGTGAATGAAATACATATAATTTTTACTATATAACATACAATGAAGCCGTTCTGTGTATACGCCTTTATAATACATTATGATTCAATTACTGGTTTGCAGACTGAAGCATGACCAACGCAGCTCCACATAATTACTTTGCTATTCTTTTTGTTGCCTTGTATGTCCTTTTACCACGCGAGACAGATTCCTTTTTTTTTCCATGAGATTTGATCCTAAAAGACCATGAAAGCGCTACCTATACGTACTACGTAAGTATATCGATGTAGATTTTGATTTATCCAGGTAGTATGCTAAAAGCGTGTAAATCAAATCTGTTCGACTGGACTTACTTGTGAAATTCACGGAGAAAACAGTTTCGTGACACGTCCGAGTCGCTTCTTCAGCTCTGTCTGGCTGGCGAGCATTCACCCGAGGAGGCCTCAAATAAAAGTCCAGTCGAACAGATTTAAATTACACGCTTTTACTAGGTAAGTACACTAACGGTGATAACATAGTAAATGAACCCAATGTCTGTTCGATGATGTTGGCATTTTGGTTGGCATTTTGTCATGCATCATGACAAGGTTTTCAACCTAGCCAGTTCTATTTCCGACGTTACATGGATAATGCTGCTTAAAGTAGGTAGATCGATCTACCATCTTTCAATGCACTCCATTAAAAATGATTTGGGGTTTTTTTCTGCAGATCAGCTTCCTGATTCAAGACATCAAGGCCCTCATTGGTCTATTTATTAACGAGACGATCGGCACAGAAATCATCGATGGCCTCTTTGTAAGTTGACCTCACCGATCGTATGGAAAAACAACGACCTTTTATTTCGTTCACGTAAAAAAAAAAAAAAAATCATTACAATACGTACAAAAATGTATTCATAGGCCGGGACACCGGGTTAGATGATCATACAGGTAAAAATATTTACGGTCTGATGCCTTATTTCATTCGGCCCCGACCTCGTGGAATATGACACCAGACAGTAGATATTTTCCCGTATTTCGTGATTAAGCACGTAAGTGGTAACTTATATGATTTTTAGTCAACTGAATAATAACAATAATAATAATAATAATAATAATAATAATAATGATAATGATAATAGTAATGATAATAATAGTGGCCTCTTGAAAGCGCTGAAGTCCATCAAAAATGACGCTTATATGGCGCTGAATAACTCTTCCGAATCCCCATATAAACCTACTTGTGAATGAGACTTCCAGCAAAACATAGTAACTTACAAAATGAAGTCCACCAATCCCTGCTGGAAAGAACACAGTGTCCCACAGTGTGACACGCAATACACTATGAAACACAGTGTGAGCACATTGTGAACACAGTGTGAAATCTCTTCACACGGTAAAATTCGAGCGTTTTAACATTGCGAACACATTGTGAATCATCAATTCACAGTGTGAAACAGAAAATTACTGTGTGAGCTCTTTGAAAAATCACAGTGTGCAAGCATCATCACACTGTTAAATTCGAGCGTTTTCACATAGCCACTATGTGAACACATTATAAACACACTGTGGGACACTGTGTTCTTTCCAGCAGGATTGATCATTCCTTGCGTCATAAGCTATACAAACTAGATTTAAATGAGTAAAAAGACTATGCCGACAAGAGCAATAATTAGGGTGTTCTACTCTGATTTTGTTGTTGAACATCAGTTTCTACTGAAATGATTAATATCCCTCGGGATGGCTATATCCATGTAACATTTTTATCTTCTAACTTTAAAAAAAAAAATAGGCGGCTGTTGTTGAGACGCTTCCCGAACCATACTCGCAGGAAATCAAAGGAATAGCATACGCGACCAACATACCTGTGGGTAAGATACGACTTCCTTCTAATAACTGTCATTAGATTAAGATGAGATCCTTTTCTTTTATATCTTTCGTACTCAGAAAAAAAAAACGAGACCCAAAATCTCCCAAGATACTTGATATTGACTTGAGAGCTGATGTAATGTTATTCAGACTGAGTTTTAGCATCGGTTGTAGATTTTGAAAAGATTGATTTAGCGTATAAAATATAATGGACACAACATCGTGATATCAATGACAATGAGTGGGTAATTTTCAAGGAAATAAAGTTCATTAAATCATTGTATATTCAATCTACATAAAAATGTAAGTACCTTCCCTTCGTTTACTTTTATGTCATTCAAGCCACAAGCCATAAGCTAAGCTCATCGTCAAAGAAAACCCAAAAGTTGTTGTAACTGACAAGATGTTACGGGAATTAATGTCTTTTTAGAGCGCGTTTCATATGGGAAACCATTTTTGATTCTTAATCACTGGTGTCATTACTATCTTTCTTTTTTTTCTTTTGCAGGTGAAATTGTCTTGTTCAACATTTTTTACGAAGTTTCATCGTTTTGCACTGCTATTGTCGCACAGGACAAAAATGGTATGTCTAGCAAGACTACATAGTGTTTCCTCCCTCTGACAAGGCAAATACTGCATTGATTAATAATGGAATTATAGAATAGGCTTGTGCTCTACCAGGTTCAGTCCTTTATTTCGTGGCTGACATTGATGAAAGACGAAGCATAAAACTATTGAAGTTGATAGACTCGAGAACTGCAGGCTCAAACAAGACACTGTTTAGAACCGTGAAATGGACCTAACCGGTCTCCTAGAAAGAAAGAGATCAATTATTCAGTCTTAATATTGTCTCTGCATGTATCAAAGTCCTGGCATATTGAGCTTAGAACAATTCAAATCAATCTATTTGTCATGTCTCTTCCACAGAACATAATCATATACGATAAACATCAGTCTCTGAAATGGATTGGTTGCAATACATCCCATGTTTGCGATTGATGCAGGAATATGTATAGACGTTCAAGGGATATGTTACAGTTGCACTGGAGTTTCGATAAGTTGAAAATGGTTGTGAAAAACATTGTCGATGAAATTCCGAGTACAACACAGTGCTTTTGCTTGTTCATTAATAATTGTATGTCGCCATTTTAGTTCATATAATACATGAATATGAATGGAATGAATAAGAATCTGTCATATTTTTCGTTCTACGTGACTCGCATACGAGCGCCAATGTGATTACTGAGTATCCTTTGAAAGAAGTGTGAAAACGTCACGCTTGAAAGATGTCATTTTTTTTTAGTGCATTTCAGATGAGTTCACAGATATCTAAGATATATATTGTCCTTTTGTTTGGTAAACAGAACGCCAATCACGATGGCGAAAAACGAGTCCCACAATTTACATAAGATTTTAATGATAGCAAAGGTAGAGGACCGAGATTATAGTGCGATATGAAGTTTATATATGACTTACTTTCGTCTGTTCAAAACTTATATGCAAACAATGTTAATATACCAGATAACCAGCTATACCTCGATAATCTAAACTCGTGTTGAACTACGACGATGTTTCAAAAGTGAGCGACTAATCATTATAGTGTTCTCTGGCCATTTACGTGTTTGCTTGCGTCTTCTTGTTTACACATCAGGAGATATATATCACGCAAGAAACATGGACTTTGGTATATTCCTTGGGTAAGTTCGAAGCCCTTGTTTTGAAGAGGGTGGTCAGGCCTCCCTAAAGGGGGCGTGGAAGCGAAGAGATAAAAAAACAGTGTCATCAAAATAAAAACAGTGTCATCAAAATGTTATGTCCCTGATGTCAGATGTTTAAACTATATAGGTCTATACATCTAACACTATACATTGTTGTTATTGGAAAACGCACAACTCGATTCCCGTACACTGCTATCAAATGTGACTGAAATATCAACATTCTCAATGAAATAAGAAAAGAGTCAGTTCAAGTCACTGAAAGCAACGAAGCATAATAGAGATTATGTCCAATAACTTCACAATAATGATACAAGACGACAAAAAGGCTTGCGATAAAGTGTGTCACGCATATATTACCTACATGGTTTCTCAAAATCGCGCTTCCCTTCCTCATTAGGGAGCTTTAGATTTGCGACGCCGACGTTTGAGACGATTATTGCATTGGCCGTTCTCCTCGCTCCCTGGGTCGTGTTGTAAACTAGCTTTAGATCACGCTAGAACGCGACCTATAAAAAGTAAAATGGGGCTCCCATAATGATCAGTGCATGAAACAGCTCTCTGCGCCGTGAAGTGAACAGAAGTAAAAATGGCCCAGAACGCGTGGTGAAAACTCAGACGACGCGAGCTATATGAATAGATTGACAGAATCGGTTTGGATGAGCGATTTTGCGCATGCTCAGAACAGATCTTGTTTTTTTTTTCTGTCTGAACGTCCTCGTGGCGAAATCTAAAGCTCCCTTTTGATACAATAATCAACTTGTTGATCTCATTCTTTATTTGATTTTCTTTAATTTGTTTATACATAAGCGATAACTGTGAAATGAGCGGTTAATCTTTCAGTTGTGTAATTTTGTATGCATTTTATAGCAGTATCACTGTTTTATTTCTAATTCTTGTCATTCTACTTGCACTTTATTCATATCTCTCTCTCTCTCTCTCTCTCTCTCTCTCTCTGATTTTTTTTCTCTCTGATGTGACCCAACTCGTCACAGCTGGGACACAAAAACAGACACATGGATTGTGACGGAACGCCTGAAACCTCTCTTAACGAACGTGGAGTACCAACAAGGCGGTAAGACCGTGGCCAGAGGTGTCCACTTTGCCGGCTACATCGGGCTCCTGACCGGACTGAAGCCGGTGAGCAAACTGACGTAGTACCGAGAGCGGTGATGGTGGCCTGTAGCAATCGCCGACCACATCGATGTCCACGTCAGGTGGCCAAGTTATCGATGGTGGTAACGATGTCGGTAAAAATCGATGTGACATCCTGGTCGTCTGACGCTTGACAATGCTGTTTGTTTTTTTGTTTTGATTTTGTTGTTGTTGTTGCATGATGTGTCTGCTGGTTGTAACAGTCATTCAAAAGTATTTTCCTTCATTGTGACGACAATTTTCAATGACGTCAATACAGCGTGGACCAGTCAACAGAATTAACAGAAATATTTTTCTAATAGAACGGTCATACGCGATTTAACGATTTTTAAAATACAAAATTAATGTAACGATATTCACTTCAATTCTATAGAGCCATCATGGATTCTATTTTGTCTTAAATTCAATATCCAGGTAGATAAGAATGTAGTATATACTGGAAAATTGAGTGTATCTCACACACAAGTCATATTTTCATAACGTATATCGTGTGCGTGTGAGCTTCATTGTAACTGTATGATAATTATGTCCGTTTGTGCATAATGTAGGCCTATGTGTGTGCAGTGGCTGGTCCGTTTTCTTCTCTATAAGGCATGAACCAAAGTTTGAAAGATATTCTAGTATCTGAGTATTTAAATTTTGTATACCATCCTGTCGTAATCTAGGGAGTCGTTAGCCTCAACATCAATTCGCGACACAAGTTCGAGCAGAGCGGCTTTCTCGGGTTCATCAAGTGGGTTCTGGGGCAACGCACTGCTCACTTTACTGGCTTTGCGCTTCGCGATGCAGTTCTCATGGCAACAGAGTAAGCCTTCATAATTATGTTCACAAGTGTTTTCTTTCATAGTTTCTGAAAGGAAATTCTTAATGTGGGTTTCTTTTCCGATCTATGAGGAAGTCAGGGCTAGAGATTCCGTGACTGAAGATATATATATATATATATGTATATATATATATATATATACATACATATATTTTTTTTTTTGGGGGGGGGGGTGTAGTCATGCATGTTCTATTTCAGTTGGTTTTGGTTTACTTATCTATTCAAAGAACTAGAAAACTTGCTTTCAGCTTAAAGGGATCGTACAGTTTTGGTTGAGACCTAATTTGAGGTTTCTAACATTTTTTGGTGAGATAATGAGAAACCTCTTATGAAATATGAAAGAGCATGTAATTCTATGAGGAATTCAACATTTATTTGATTCAAATGGTTTTGAAATGGCTGAGATATCCAAAAAAGAGCGATTCTAATAAAGTGTGGGACCCACACTTTATTACGATCGCTTTGTTTTACTTTGGTTTTTGATGTTTCAGTCACTCCACACCCGATTTTCATCAAATAAACTTTGAATTCCTCTTAAATTGGTATGCTCTGTACTACATCATAAGTGTTTTCTTGGTATCTCGAAAAAAGTTAAAAGCCCAATTCTCATCTCCACCAATAATGTACCATCCCTTTAAAGCTGATGTCCGTTGCCAGAATAGAATATACGATATAGAATAGAATAGACGATATTTGCAAATACATAGAACATAATGACGTTGTATATACCAAGCACACACTTCAGTAAAATGAATTCGCAATGGTGAACATGGTAAATAAAAGGAAAACTTAGATAAGTATCCCAGAGAAACACACACATAAAAAATCGAATGAAAAGAACTGAGGACACATCAAAATTCGTAAAAATCAAGATGTAATAAGAGATAAGATAAATAGTAATCAATAAAAATGGTATTGGGTATGTACACGATGTACGCGAAATTTGACTCAAAAATACTTTCACATTTTTCTCACTTCTGACATCTCCATGAAGATCAAAGAATAAGTTGACACGTGTATTTATTGCACCGTTGTAGGTACCTACATGTAATTTTTTTTCAGGGTGTCTATGACCTAAAACCACATTCATTATCCCGTAACCAATAACTTCTTTCTTTAAAGTTTACTACTTAAGAGACTCACTTAGGTGCAATATGCTGTATCAATTCAAGTAATCAATTTTCACCGTAACAATGCAACAATTTCAAAATTGATATCTCTAAATATTTTTCTTCTACTAGGATAATAAAGGATAAGAAACGGAAAGGTGTTAATTCCGCCAATACCAATCTGTTAACATTTTAAACGATCCGTAATGCCCTCTTTGATAGTTCCCTATCATACCAGAAAATAAGACAAGTGCCAACTATGGCAATGAATCTTCGAAGCAATGGATTCGAGAGAGTCATCATGTCATAATAGTTAATCATGTTAAAAATTGACAGTGGACTTCCTTGTTTCTCCCTATAGCCATGCATGTACACAATGCCTAGTGAAAACTGAGAGTTTGCTCGTAATTAACACGTGATTATGGACATATAGGGTAATCGAACGTAAAACCGAGACTCACTAAAATGTCTGATCTACTTCATCAAAATGACAGTTTTAACAGCACGGTGAACCATCTGTCAACCGTGGAGCTTTTGCTTCCCTCTTACTTGATCATTGGCGGTACAAATCCCGGGGAGGGCGCTGTTGTAACACGAGCTCAAGGAACGACAAGTGACGACATCAAACGGTGAGACAAAAGTGTACTTTTAGGGGTCATTGTCTTAAACTGTAATGTTAATGAATGCTTGTTTGTTTGTTTGTTTGTTTGTTTTTCGTGCGTTCCTCCTGCGGGACCTTCTGTCAGTCGAGACTGGTGTACAGAATTTATGATGCGTATCGATGAAAATACATTTGAAGAGCTTGTTCGCAAAAACCGATGTCCAGTTGTGAAGATTTTGAAGTAGGCCCTACGGTCTCTGTTACAAAGTACAAAATAATGTCTTTTAAATGATATATTGGTCACTACATATAAAGGTACATTCTTGAAGATATGGTCAAAAGAAGCAAAAAAATTCTTATTATTCTCTTTAGTTTTCTTGACCTTTAATCGCAAATATCTCCATTTGGCAAATATGGACTTATCGGTTTTTGCGAACAAACTCTTCATTTCTTCCGTATATTCTACAAGTTAATGATTGTTTTTATGTTTAATTATTGAATCTTCATGTTTAAATTGTTAGTTCTTGATACAAAATCGGATATGTTGATTTCATTATGATTTTTACAGCTGTTGATCATTGCGAGAATGTTATGCCTATTAATAATCCTACATTTTCTCCGCATAATTTGCTTTCCTGTGCAATTTCTTGATCTTCATCATTTCGATTCTACGCGTAGTAATATGTACGCCTTTAAAAGTAGTTCCCCTCAGTCAACCCCCATTAATTTGCCAGGCAAATTCATATTAACTCGCATTGACTGTTATTTGACTTGATGGATTGTCTCCATGATACTTGTCCTTCTCAGCGGTCCTCTCGATACCGCAATATAACGGTATTTATGTCATTATTTTAATGATATAATGGTCATCTCTTCGTTATTATCCTCCTTATCAGTACTATACGTAACCATTATGTGTCTGTCGCCCTCTGTCGTGGATATAGATTGGATCCATCGAAGGGTGAGTGGTTCCTGGTGCAGACAAACTACGATAATTGGAAGAGTACTCCATTCTACGACGATCGGCGTGACCCGGCGATGAAATGCATGCAGAACACAACTCAAGCGGTAAGCAGTGCTAGAACCCATTACCAGTTCCTGCTCCAAAGGACTCTTATAGCCCTCAACACCTAGTATAGTCAGGGGCGTCACCAGCTTTTTTTTCAAGGGGGTGCGTTTTGAATCTAATGTAACGAGATTTTTTTTTTTTTTTTTTTTGACAGACATTTGGAATATAGGAAGCTCTCAATCCCTAGACTTTTACTGTTTTTGAGGGAAACCAAGCGGGGAAAGGGCACCGGCGTAGCTAGGATTTCATCGGGGGGGGGGGGGGTGTTAGTATCCTAGGGAGCGAGCAAGGGGGTGGGGGAGAGGGTGTGGAAGTGCCTGTTGTCCCCCCCCCCCCCTCCCTCCCACGGTGAGAACTTTTTGCATTTTGATGTTGTAAATGGTGCAATTTGATGCAGGCTTTTTGCGTGTTTTTATCAACTTGAAACAGTACATTTTGATATAATTTGTTGTTGAACAATGTGCCTATAAACTATATCATTTCAATAAACTTCTTGTATTGATTCTTACACTGATGTCATGAACGCGACCGAACCCGAGCAAGCGGAGAAGGCGAGGGGGGATTTGATGCATGTTTTGCTTGTTTTATCGACTTGAAAAAGTCCCACTTGTTTAAAGTAAAGCAGTATATTTTGATATAGATTATTATCGAACAATTTGCCTATCGAATAGTATCATCCAAATAAACTTCCTGTTTTAATATTTACACTGAATATCATGAACGCGGCCAAACAAGAGCGAGAGGAGTGAGCGAGGGGGAGGATGTGGGGGGGGGGGGAGAGTGTCCCCCTCCCACGGTGAGCACTTTTTGCATTTTGGTGTTGTAAATGGTGCAATTTGATGCAGGTATTTTGCGTGTTTTATCGACTTGAAACAGTCCCACTTGTTTAAGGTATCAGTACACTTTGAAGTAAATTATAATTGAATAATTTGCCTATAAATGGTATAATTCAAATAAACTTCTTGTAATAATTCTTAACTGATGTCATGAACGCGACCGAGCCCGAACAAGCGGAACGAGCAAGGGGGGAGGTTGTGGGAGCGGGTTGTCCCCCTATAAATGGATTATGGAATGACGGTGTGAAACGACAAATTACTGGCAGCAATATCGGGAGAATGGCTTAACGATTACATGCGAGCGAGAGGAGCGAGCGAGCTTTAAAATTTTGACATTTTACAGTCCCCAAACTGCCGTTTGTAGCCATATTTTTTTTTTCGCTTTGGAACTTAAGGGGGGGGGGCGCACCGGGCGCAACTGCTGGCAATTATTGGCAGCAACATAAGGTGAATGGCATAACTATTAAATGCGAGTAAGCGAAGAGAGCGAGCTTGAAAATTTTTGACATTTACAGTAAAAAAACTACCATTTGGAGCTATATTTTTTCGCTTTGGAAATAAAGGGGGGAGGGCGCACCGGGCGCAACTGCCGGCAATTACTGGCAGCAACATCAGGAGAAAGGCATGATAATTAAATGCGAGCGAGCGGAGCGAGCGAGCTTGAATATTTTGACATTTTACAGTAAAAAAAAAAAAAAAAACCTGCCGTTTGTTGCTATATTTTTTCGCTTTGAAATTTAAGGGGGCGCATCGGGCGCAACTCCTCGCAATTACTGGCAGCAACATCAGGAGAGCATAACGATTACATGCGAGCGAGCGGAGCGAACGAGCTTGAAAATTTTACATTTTACAGTCCAAAAGCTGCCGTTCTTAGCCATATTTTTTCGCTTTGGAAAATCAAGGGAGGGGGGCGCACCGGGCGGAACTGCTGGCAATTACTGGCAGCAACATCAGGTGAATTGCACAACGATTAAATGCAAGCGAGCTTGAAAATTTTACATTTTACAGTCCAAAAACTGCCGTTCTTAGCCATATTTTTTCGCTTTGGAAATTAAGGGGGGGGGGCGCACCGGGCGCAACTGCAGACAATTACTGGCAGTAACATCAGGGGAACTGCGTAAAGATTAAATGCGAGCGAGCTTGAAAATTTTGACATTTTACAGTCCAAAAGCTGCCGTTCTTAACCATATTTTTTCGCTTTGGAAATTAAGGGGGGGGGGGTGGAGCGCATGCCACCGGGCGCAACTGCTGGCAATTACTGGCAGCAACATCAGGTGAATTGCATAACGATTCAATGCGCGCGAGCGAAGAGAGCGAGCTTGAAAATTTTGACATTTTACAGTAGAAAAACTGCCGTTTGTAGCTATATTTTTTCGCTTTGGAAATTAAGGGGGGGGGGGGCGCACCGGGCGCAACTGCAGACAATTACTGGCAGTAACATCAGGGGAACTGCGTAAAGATTAAATGCGAACGAGCTTGAAAATTTTGACATTTTAAAGTCCAAAACCTGCCGTTCTTAGCCATATTTTTTCGCTTTGGAAATTAAGGGGGGGGGGGTGGAGCGCATGCCACCGGGCGCAATTGCTGGCAATTACTGGCAGCAACATCAGGTGAATTGCATAACGATTCAATGCGAGCGAGCGAAGAGAGCGAGCTTGAAAATTTTGACATTTTACAGTAGAAAAACTGCCGTTTGTAGCTATATTTTTTCGCTTTGGAAATTAAGGGGGGGGGGGCGCACCGGGCGCAACTGCAGACAATTACTGGCAGTAACATCAGGGGAACTGCGTAAAGATTAAATGCGAACGAGCTTGAAAATTTTGACATTTTAAAGTCCAAAAGCTGCCGTTCTTAGCCATATTTTTTCGCTTTGGAAATTAAGGGGGGGGGGGTGGAGCGCATGCCACCGGGCGCAATTGCTGGCAATTACTGGCAGCAACATCAGGTGAATTGCATAACGATTCAATGCGAGCGAGCGAAGAGAGCGAGCTTGAAAATTTTGACATTTTACAGTAGAAAAACTGCCGTTTGTAGCTATATTTTTTCGCTTTGGAAATTAAGGGGGGGGGGCGCACCGGGCGCAACTGCAGACAATTACTGGCAGTAACATCAGGGGAACTGCGTAAAGATTAAATGCGAACGAGCTTGAAAATTTTGACATTTTAAAGTCCAAAACCTGCCGTTCTTAGCCATATTTTTTCGCTTTGGAAATTAAGGGGGGGGGTGGAGCGCATGCCACCGGGCGCAATTGCTGGCAATTACTGGCAGCAACATCAGGTGAATTGCATAACGATTCAATGCGAGCGAGCGAAGAGAGCGAGCTTGAAAATTTTGACATTTTACAGTAGAAAAACTGCCGTTTGTAGCTATATTTTTTCGCTTTGGAAATTAAGGGGGGGGGGGGCGCACCGGGCGCAACTGCAGACAATTACTGGCAGTAACATCAGGGGAACTGCGTAAAGATTAAATGCGAACGAGCTTGAAAATTTTGACATTTTAAAGTCCAAAAGCTGCCGTTCTTAGCCATATTTTTTCGCTTTGGAAATTAAGGGGGGGGGGGTGGAGCGCATGCCACCGGGCGCAATTGCTGGCAATTACTGGCAGCAACATCAGGTGAATTGCATAACGATTCAATGCGAGCGAGCGAAGAGAGCGAGCTTGAAAATTTTGACATTTTACAGTAGAAAAACTGCCGTTTGTAGCTATATTTTTTCGCTTTGGAAATTAAGGGGGGGGGGCGCACCGGGCGCAACTGCAGACAATTACTGGCAGTAACATCAGGGGAACTGCGTAAAGATTAAATGCGAACGAGCTTGAAAATTTTGACATTTTACAGTCCAAAAACCACCGTTTGAAGCTATATCTTTTTTGCTTTCGATATTAAGGGGGGCGCACTGGGCGCAACTACTGGCAACTACTGAAAATTTTGACATTTTACAGTAGAAAAACTGCCGTTTGAAGCTATATCTTTTTTGCTTTCGAAATTAAGGGGGGCGCACCGGGCGCCACTGCTGGCAATTACTGGCAGCAATATCAGGAGAATTTAAATGCGAGCGAGCGGAGCGAGCGAGCTTGAAAATTGTGACATTTTACAGTCCCAAAACTGCCGTTTGTAGCTATATTTTTTGCAGTAAGGGGGGGGGGGGGGGAGGAGGTGCGCACCGGCTGGAACTGCCGGCAATTACTGGCAGCAACTTCAGGAGAATGGCACTACGACTATTACTTATGCCAGAGAGCGGAGCGAGCGAGCTTGAAAATTTTGACATTTTACAGTCCAAAAGCTGCCTTTTGTAGCTATACTTTTTCGCTTTGAAAATTAAGAGGGGGCGGGGGTGGGGGGGGGGGGGGACGCCCGGTGCGCCCCTCCCCCTGGATCCACCACTGGTAGTCAAGGGTGTCGGTTTATGTTCATGACTGGGGGAGGTATACAGCGAGGTGGCGTCGAAGTGACCAAGTATGGGAAGGATGTCCAAAATCTATCTAAATAGTAAACACTGTATAGAATACACTTGTACTATACAGTAGATATGTATAAAATCAGTGCTGCCAGAACCAGGGGTGCGATTTTTTTTGCCCACGATTTTTTTTTTTTTTTAGGGCCTGAAGGGGGGTGCGTTCGCACCCAACGCACCCCCCCCCCCCTGGTGACGCCCATGTATAGTCCTCCCAATTATAGTAACATTCAACCTATTCATTCCAAAGAAAAGTACAACTCCATACCAGTTCTATCCTATAAGGCAGTAGCCTTCAAGCCAACTTCTTCCTTGGTAGTCCGCTATTCCAGGCCCTCCGGATATGTATTATGTCAATGGCACCTTGAAAAATAAAAGAATAAAAATAGACCTGAATACCAGCTCCTCCAATGCTACGAATTGTATTCAAGACCTATACCATCAGCATACTCTTAAAGGCAGCAACCTCAACAGAAATCCCTACCAACAGCACAATCCCTTGATACCTTAATGCTCACTCATTCCTCTCATAAACGGATTCCGTCGAGCAGGGATCCTCAATGCAAATCCCTCCGAAAGACCTAACAGCCATCCCTTAATACCAGTACACCTTTATGGAACATCCCTCGGTCCGAATTCCTCCAAATCATAGAAGCCCTCGGGGCCCGATATATAAAAGGGAAACCCGTGCCATACCAACCCCTCTCATACACATTAGCTCGTAATGCTAAGCCTTTCCAATGACGTAAGCCTCATTGCTAAGCCCAGTCAAACTCAATAACAATAACTTCAAAAAGGGCATGGGAGTGTATGTGTGTCTGTTTATACTCCATATACATCATACTCATACTCTTACATTTTGGTGAGTTTATATCTGCTGCCTCACGTGACCTGGTTTTGACCAATCATCTCCTCTGCCTTCTCCCTTTTCTCTATCCACATTGTAGATAGTCTCTTCCTGTCATTCATTCCCCTCTCACTTACCTTTCCTCTTTCTTTTTTTTTACAAGAGAGCTGTCTCGCTTTTGTTTATGTGTCTGTATGTGTGTACTTTGCCCCTGTCTTACTTTTCTTGTTTGCTTTGTTTTCTCAGTTTTGTAACTAGATTTATTTCTCTCTTTTTTTTTTCATGAGGGGACCGCCGACTACAAGCTCTGCATTTTAGCAGTCCCCTCCATTTCCGACAACTTTTTTTTGCATTTATCTTGATATTGACAAAATTGTACCACTGTTAAAAAAAAAGGACTGTACATTACTGGTTGAGGTGGGGATTCATGTTTTAAAGATTCCTATAAGTGGGATAATGAGAAAACTCTTATGAAATATGAAAGAGTATGTAATTTTAAGAAGGATTCAACGTTTATTTGATGAAAATTGGTTTTCAAATGGCTGAGATATCAAAAAAAGTGATAATAATAAAAGAATACAGGCCACGCCTTTTGTTAGGATCTCTTTGTTGCACCTTGTTTTTGGATATCTCAGCCATTTCAAAACCGATTTTCATCAAATAAACTTTTGATACCCGTTAGAATTGCATGCTCTTTGATATCTCAAAGAGTGGTTTCTGAATATCTCGCAAAACGTTAAAACCTAAATCCTCACCTCGACTAGAACTGTACACACCCTTTAACAGTTTGTTCATACTGTTCATACCATTCGTCCTAAATTACAGTTTTTGCATGTTTCTGGAGGAAAAAAAAGACAGAAAATTAATGTGTAAATAACGACAGGTTTGCTTGTTGTACAGTTTTCATCACAAATCACTCATTTCTACCTCTATTATCATCCGCATTTTCTTTGCAGAATGTTGGTTTTAACGGAATCTTCAACGTTCTCTCGACAAAGCCTGTGTTGAATGTGGTGAGTATTCCCTTTGCTCCGAAAGTGAATAATGTAGACACCTGGCAATCAAACAAAATTCAGAATGGTGCTTGAACTCAGATATGATCGAAATGTTTGTATAGAGAGAAAAAGGGGTTGTCCTTTGTGGTTTTCTTCTAAAGCATTACCGTGACGGAACCTTGATGTAAACGTTTCCCTTCTCTTCCATCGATTTTCTGATTATTCCTTTCTGAGTGGGAAACCATGAAAGTAAAAATGCGGTTGGATGTCTCAAAGATTATCAAAGACGATCGATGTTGTTTATCTACTTTCCCTGCGACGCGACGTTAAACATTCAAGTTCGATCTGTGCAAATTGGAAAAAGAGCTCATCCAGCTTGCTGGTTTGATAAATTGAACCAGCCCTTGTTTATAAGAGCTCCTGAAAATGTTTCACTGTGTAATTCCGTTCAAACACAAGTTAATGGCCTCGTTTTTATTATATTCATGTCCATGCGCCGAGTTCCTCGTGCGGATCAGGTACCACATGGGGCTTTCGTAATTCTTGCCGTTGCTTGTTGTGGCTGAAGTTCATTTTGAATTCAACTATGCAGTTTTGAACTTCAAATATAGTATCACAAAGAGAATTCAAGTCATACCGTCTCTTTTCTCTCTGTCTTTACAGTTGTCAACCTTCACGGCATTAATGCACGTGAAAAATGGCACATTGAACGCCCACTTGCGGTACTGTCCTGAGCCATGCTACCCGTGGTAAAAACATGACCAACAAGCTTCCAGAAAATGGCGGGAACTTGCTGTCGGATGTCCGAACAACTTTCTGATCCACAGCGCAACCTTGGCCGAATCGATTGTCTGCAAAAGCAGTTATTTTATAATCATACGATGTGAATTTCCTCTTCATCGAGTCATAATTCCATATTTTCATGATGATAAATCTTTACTGAACAAGAGACTAGTACATTCCCCATCACGTGATGATATATTAATGAATTGAAGACAAATATGACGGATATATCATTACCTCATTGCTCAACCGCGGGAGAAATAACATCAGACGAGTATGATGCCAATTGCACAGCCCTGTTGAGGAGTACTTTGTATGTTTTTAATTGTTATCTTTCATGAACTTAAAACGCACATTTTGCAGTTTGATAAATGCACATTCATATAAACATATATGTAATGAGATGCCAACAGTATTATTGTTTTTGTGTGGGGAGTGGAAGGCGGTGGGGATTTTAGCAAGGACGAAACGTAGACAAGCACCATGCAGAAAGATTATGTAACATTGTATTTCAGGTCACTAAGATGTGGAATAACATGAAGACAAATGAATCACAGAAAACAGAATTTGCCTAAATTTTAATTGAATTGAATAATGAATTGATGTTTTATGTCCTCAGAAGAGAGTTAGGGGGTTGCCATGTCATCTCGAATCTTTATGGTGATGACAATGAGAAATGAGTTGTACGCAATGTGAGAGAAATCAGAATTGTAGAGAACAACGCCAGAAACTCTTTTTACCCTTCAGCTAGTATCAAGCCATCTTTTGTTGTTACTACATGGATAAATAAGCATTCGTGACTTTACAATCGAATGATATTTTGCGAGAAGACTATCTGAATTACCTGAAATATCAACTCGCTTAAATTGAAACCAAACAGGCAGATTCAATATTATGACAAATATATTACCTGACACATTGTTTCCCCGTACCACAAAAGTATTTGCATTTGCAATCTTCTTAAACTTGATGCATTACCTTATCTCTATGTATACTGTTTGTGTCATAGTCAATGTAAGTAGAATAAAACATTAACGTCCAAATGCATGCAGATCCTGAGGAATGTTGTTATTTTCATCTTTCACTGTCGCATTTCCTCGAGATGAAAAAGTGTATGGCCAATTTCGGGTAGAAATTGAGGGAAAATCATTCGGCGCTGCACTTATTCTACTTTTCAATTCTTTCCACCTGCTAAAACAACATTTGCCATTCCGTATCATAAAGAACATCCTCAAAGTACCACTTTAGGAAACCAAAAGTAAGTGAAGGTAGTAGTAAGAGTACTTTACTCAACTTTGTGGGGCAAAATAATGCGAAACCAGCAGTTCTGAAGATAATCAAGTAAAGATATACATGTCTGGATGATCATGTTCACAAACACAATCTCCATAGAGACCAACTTATCTAATAGTTGATATACCTCCGCAGAGTATATTATTATCTTTTGTGTAAGCGGGAATCGATTTTGAAAATCTCGTTGACAAGTTATCAGGACAAAATGTGGCACATTAGATTCAAATAATCATATTGTTGGAAGGTCTTTCGATCCCCGCAGTTTATTCTTATAATGTCATACACAGCGCACGCGTGGACAGGATAATGCTATAGTTGAGTCTGAACACGAGTGGAATATTATACAAATAGTGAATGGTCACGAGTGCAATGGTACAACGGCACGAGTGAAGACCATACACTATTTGTTTTATACAACGTCCAAGTAGATCTTTTTGGTTGGAGGATTGTTGGGTAGGTCTAAGTAGGCCTAGAAATCTATATATGTATGAAAAATATAGCCATACTTACACGTGGATCCACTGCGATTCTCTTTCTGGCTGGCTTGTGCAATCAGTGTAGATACAGGTCGCTCATACACATACACTAGCACTACTGTAGGCCTACATACGCGCATGCATGTACCGCACACGTACACTGCGCTACCTGCATGCGATCCTCAATATGCAACACACAGTACATGCAGTACCGTACAATTTCTCGAACCGTGGAATAGAACGAAAAAATCGAACCAAGGTGCACGCAAAAATAGAACCAAAATTGCTCGGCGCGTTGAATGGAGTACTTATTGAATATCACGTCACCAACAATCCTCCAATCAAATTACAAGGATCTACTTGGACGTTGTATAAATTGTGTTTGCGTTGTGATTGATGATGATGTAAGATTATTCCTGAACCCTTTCAGAATCATTATTAAACTTGGATCATGGAGTGATGACAGGAAAACTGAAAGTCTTGAACGGAAAAAGAAATATGAACAACTCAGTTTTCCCCACACTCAAACCTTGTATATTTAGAAAATATAATAAAGACAATAATGTACGTACACTTAATCATTAATCTATCAATCTTTATCTCTTTCTGCCTAAACTAGCATTTTATTTTTTTTAATACTCTTTCTCTCATCATATAAGTGTGCAGATAACAGCTTTCCTTAGAAAAAATATACAAATCAACAAGACACGCAGAAAGAAACCAAGAACTCATTCACTTACATCTTTTGTAACATATAAGTGCTTCCTTCAGTAAGTTATGCATATCGTTCTTAGTGAAATGAAGTTCAAATTCACATACAGGAGATGACTATATCCGCGCCATTAGGGCCCCGGGCATCATAGGGCCATATTGGACATCAAAATCCAGCATGGTGTGAATGCATATTTCAGCCACGATTATCCCCTCCCCCCCCCCCCCCCCCCAAAAAAAAAAAAATAAAAAAATAAAAAAATAAAAATATAATATATATATATCACTTTGTCTTGCAGCATTGGAAATGTTACGATCATTACTTTTTATTCCAGTCATTACGGGCAATTTACGCCAAAAATCGTATAGATTTAGTAAATGCAGGAAGCTTAGTATAGAACATATGAATGACAGAAATCGATGATATACTAACAAACCGGTCAAAAGTTATGCATGTTTTGGCTAAATTCATTTGTCATCATCCGCTCGATGAGGAGATGATAACAATACGTGATGTCGTGATAGTAGAACGATATAACGGAAAAGTTGAGAGAATGAGACAAAATTTTACTTTATTATACAAATGTATATTCTATTAACCTACTGCAGAAATATCTTAGAATTACACTATTCCCTCTGCCCTCTATATAGACGGAGGTAAGTCTACTTTTCGTTTTACGTTATGCGTTATTCAAGTAGCCACTATCATTATTATTAGTAGTACTATTAAATACTCTCTATACTGTAGGATAACAGCTGCAATTCCGTTGATATCGTTCAATGATGTGACATCACGAACAGTTGTAATTTTCTTATTCAGCGAAGACGGCAAATGGATTTAACCACAACTTTTAACATCAATTACATTATTTGAACAACTATTTCACTGAAACCACGTTTATATTTGGGGGTAAATTCCCCTTAAAAGTGATCTATGTCAAATGTGTAGGCCTATATAGCTACAATCATATTCGGAGCTTAGCCCATATTCATGAAATGATTCACGATAACCGATTGTAATATTCATGATTACATGATTTCACAGGATATCAGGTGTGTCGTCATCTTCAGATCTTATGTAATGAGCGGTTTCCGTTCCCAACCTAATTTGTAGATACAGAACTACATTGTAGAAGGCAGAATCCTGAAACAGTCCTGTGGACATCATGAAAACACGTCAGTTTTCTTAATTGTAGAATTTCAACTCTTTTAGTGAGTATAACCATTATATAATTTCCAAAGTCGTTAACATAATAAGAATGCTCAAACGCTTGCTTTCAACGGACTACTTTCAATTAAGAAGTTTCAAGAGCCCAACAATCATCTCCAATGCTCATAATAATCGATGATAACAAAGGAGTTGGGGTAAGTACCTTTCGCCTTTGGTATGCTTCAAAAAGTTGAGTTACCTAACCATGAAAAAAAGATAGCAATACTGTCAACATTTCCCATGACACGGTAAAGCGAACATTAAATACTCGCGGCCGTAAAGCCCACTTGTCCACCTAGAGCTGAATGAAAAGAAGAGGCCGTTGAAAAGTGTTGAATGAACAATGGTATCTTTCGTTCTAATAAAAGAAAAAAGAAAAATCTGATTCAAGACCCCTGTTCACGAATAAATAGTAAGAGGACATTAAAGTTATGCATGGTACGATTAGGTTGCTGGAGGGTTTCTGCAATAAAGGGACAAAACACAGAGAAGAGTACTTTAAACACCTGTTTCTTGAATCTGCAGACAGGCATATACGGGCATTTCACCTACAGCAGCAACAACAACAGCAAATGTGGGTTCGATTAAGTATGTTAGATATGAATCAATGAAAAGTTTGAACACACACACACACACACAAATGTAAACGCTAATTTCAACGTTTTTCTAAGAAAGGTAATTATCAAAGAGAGGAAATCAAACTTTTCCAATGATACTGCATTCGTTATGTAACAGAGAAACTTTTTTGTGAAAGATATTAAAGTAATCATATTTTTCAATCATTCTTGTTTATTTATCAGTATCTTAAATCTCAAATATTTCCAATTGGTAAAACATGGATGTACCGGTTTGTTTTGTTTTCTATTTGCATTTGAGCTCGTCGTATTTTTATATGCAATTATATAACAACCAAAGGAGAGTCGCTTTACGCTGATCCCCCTCCCACATACACATACACACACACCATGAAATCATGCATAGGAGTGCATTACAAAACGCCAGATACACACCTGCGATGTTAGGCTCACCATTTGTTATGTTGTGAAAGAGCTGTCGGTCTTGTTGTGTTTGTGTGTGTGTGTGTGTGTGTGTGTATGTTAGTTTAGTGATGGGGGAGGGGGCAGATTAGTATGATGATGGGGTAGGGGCTAGATTTGTACAATGTATTTTTTATGTATATGCTCTTGTAAGTAAGAATAAGTTATATGATTCAATAATCGCAAGGGATATGTTTGGTGTATGTCAATATTTTTTCGTGAAGAAATTATCAGTGGCATTGATTCATAATTGAGTTATTAATGTTGAAGAGAGATCATTTGCAATATAAATTGAAAATGGATTCGTTTTGTATTTTGAATTGTATTTGTATTGTTTGTGTTAATGTTACACCCAGAATTGGTTATTTCACGAATGATTTGAATGAAATCAATAAATATCAAGGAAAAACAGAAAAGTAGGGATGGGACTTGATGGAGCTAAAGAGTGATGAAACTTTGCTTGTTTGTTTGCTTTCATCAACAAAATAACACATCGAGCCTTCTTCTTCTTCTGATTAAGTCTGCCTCCTTCAATAGACTGAAGATTCTTGCAGACTGGTGCTATTTACATTATAATACAATTTATTCACAGATATTTACAAGCACATAGAAAATTTGACGAAAATAACAACTAGCCACTGTGATCAACCGTTAGACGGTTTCGAAATGATCCCACAGATGGCGCTGAAACAATTTCTGACGACAGGGAATTCCAGTTCCTTACAGTTCTTGGGAAGAACGAATGGCGATGCGATTCAGTTCTCGAATATGGTACCTGATAGGAGTGTTGTTGCGAGGCTCTCGTCAACTGAGTAGCCTGTTTGATAATATAGTCCTGTGCTGAAAGAGGAGTAAGATTATTGTGTATTTTGAGCCTCACCCCATTCCCAACTTCACGTTCCTGACATCGCCTGATGCGTACTAGTAATCATACAGACACCTGAGAGATTACTCTACAAATACATTGAAGTAATAACAAACAAGGAAAAGTAGAAATTACGCGGTGCGTAACATATGTCCCCGCCGGAAGTAGCATTTTGTAACAAAATGTGCAATATAGGTAAAAAATCAAGGTCAAAGGTCAAAGAAGTCAAAGGTCAAAATTCTGTGTAGAAGTTTTGAAGCCCTCACCTAGTGTCATCACATAAAGCAAATGGAATCGAAATTGGGTTAGAAATGGCGAAGGAGTAGCATTTTGTAGCCAATGTACAATATAGGTCAAAAATCAAGGTCAAAGGTCAAAGAAGACAAAGGTCAAAATTCTGTGCAGAAGTTTTGAAGCCCTCACCTACGTGCTATCACATAAAGCAAACGGAATCGAAATCGGGTTAGAAATGGCGAAGGAGTAGCATTCTGTAGCAAAATGCACAATATAGGTCGAAAATCAAGGTCAAAGGTCAAAGAGGTCAAAGGTCAAAATTCTGTGTAGAAGTTTTGAAGCCCTCAACTAGTTCCATCATATAAAGCAAACGGAATCGAAATCGGGTTAAAAATGGCGAAGGAGTAGCATTTCGTAGCAAAATGTACAATATGGGTCAAAAATCAAGGTCAAAGGTCAAAGAAGTCAAAGGTCAAAATTCTGTGTAGAAGTTTTGAAGCCCTCACATAGTGCCATCACATAAAGCAAACGGAATCGAAATCGGGTTAGAAATGGCGAAGGAGTAGCATTTTATAGCAAAATGTACAATATAGGTCAAAAAATCAAGGTCAAAGGTCAAAGAAGTCAAAGGTCAAAATTCTGTGTAGAAGTTTTGAAGCCCTCACCTAGTGCCATCACATAAAGCAAACGGAATCGAAATCGGGTTAGAAATGGCGAAGGAGTAGCATTTTGTAGCAAAATGTACAATATAGGTCAAAGGTCAAGGTCAAAGGTCACGACTGAAATTCTGTGTAGAAGTTTCAAAGCTCCCATGTAGTGCTATCATATAAAGCAAACAGAATCAAAATTGGCTCATAAATGACAGAGAAGTAGCAAATTGAAGATTTTGATCACACACGGACGCACACACGGACACACGGACGGACGGACGGACGGACGGACACACGGACGGACGGACGGACGGACACACGGACACACACACGTACGGAGCCCGTTTCATAGTCCCCTGCTCGAACTCGTTCGGCGGGGACAAATAATCTTATTGGAAGCAATGGGAGAGAGCGCAACGCCATACAGGCCCACTAACGGCATAGAACTATTCAGCATCCTTTAAACATCATCAAAGAAATACTGGATCCGGATAATGTTGCCGACCAACATTAAAAATTAATCGCAGGCCTGGTCAGTATACTACAATAACCCGTCCTGAAAATGTCATCTGTTTCCGTTAATATTATATCTTTTCGCATAATTTTGCTAACAGACAAAAACAAGCAAAAGTCGGCAAAAACATAACATTGTTGGTCGAGGTAATAGTACAAATTCAGGACTCATTATTATTTCGTCTTGTTTCCCTGGCATAAAGACCCTATAAACTGAACCCCCCCCCCCCCCCCAAAAAAAAAAAAAAAAAAAAGAAAAGATCAAGGCCGTCATCAAATGGATTCCGGAGTGGGCAGAGTTTGAGGAGTTGGCGTCTTTCATTGGTCGGAATCCCCTTCTCTTGAAACTGTCAGCACAATCACGTTCAGTATGTCTTGAGATCGTGCCAGCGATCAGAATGAGCAGTCACTGTCGGCTATCGATCGATGTTCGTATGAGAGGCCTCACTGTATTTCGTGGGGGAGTGAGGATGTGCGCCCATTATGACTAATGAACCATACAGTTTGTTCTCTCATTCGATTTGACCGCGATCCTTTTCATGAGACGCGCTGATTCGAAGAATCTCTTTTTGGTGTCCGGACGACGTCAGCCACAACCCGCCGAGTACCAAGCGACTGCGAAGTTCGATTTATAGGCACGGAGGACAATATAGAAAACAAACGTTAAAACCTCAATCTATTAACTCTTTGTTCGGTGCCGTCGAAGGACAGTTAAGAGATGAGATCGAAATAGATGTCAAGACGTGCTATAAACGGCGACAGTCAATTCTGGTTTCGTCATTTCAAGTCGGCGGCATCGTCCATGCAGAACGGTCTCTGCATCAGTTCTTGAAACACGTCATCATCATCATCATCATCATCATAATCATCATCAGCGGACAGCTTAACTTATCTCTTTACGTGACAGTCTGAGAGTGTGATCCACTTTGTAACCATTGCATAGAAATATCGCACAATTTGTCATCGCCATCACTCATTGTGTCGGAAAAAAAACCCAGGCGGCAAGTCATTCTATTCTCCGCACACATTCACCTTGTATAAAGTCATAAAAACACCTTTCCTCCTCTGACAATTACATTATAGACGATTAGATATCGGGAGAATCGCTATAGTCTGTGCAGAATAAATTTATCTGCTCATCGCTGAGTATGACTCTACCTCGTTTGACGGAAATGGAGCGTGATGTTGACATAGCGATTCGTCGATTCGAACTCGAAATACTCCGGCGCCGATCAGGCCTGTTGAAGCTCAGAGAGCGAGACGTGGTGAGTAAAATAATTATAAAAATCAATTTGAATTTACCAAACATTGCTAAAATCTGCTGAATAGATGACTCAAATGCATACGTAGATACTACCTCGTTACTAGCCATATCCATAATCCACGAATATTTATCACTCAATCATTGTTTACTTTGCAGTCTTGCCTTGTTTAGTTTAGTTTCGTTAATGAAATAAACTATACAATTTTAAATGTTCATGTTTATGTACTCTTGTTGTTGTCTAAATAATAATAATCTTTGTAGCATTATTAAACAACATCAGTACATTTCTGTGTGTGCTTGCGTGGACTATTCAAGTATTCTAGATCCTCAAAATCTTGCTCAAATGTAACGCAGTTTGTTCTATTTTGAAAGAGTAAAAGGTATATTTTTTTTTACGGTTTCGCAAATCTTTCTGTATTTTTTTTCTGTGAGCGTATATGGAATTGTGACATCGCAAAACTATAACACCTTCAAGGATGACATAAAGACGAATTGTCAACTTAAGTGTGAGGTGAAATTAACTGATGAAATCAAATCCTTCCCATTTCATTCTGCTCTCGTCTCATCGAAAAATTGTTGATATTACCCTTTTCATATGAAAGAGTCACATTTTCTGGATAAAACGGTAATATTCAGAGTGTGTCGAACAATATGAAACTTATATTCCTGTATTCAATTCAGGTTACTTCAGCATTATCTTTGATAGAATATCAAATGATATGTACAAAAGTTATGAAGACAGAGTTTTGCTGAAAACGCAATGAAGATACGAGGAATCACAATTTACAAAATTCTTATGTAAGTCCAACGGACTAGCTATGTTCTGCGAAAGTTGTGGATACAAACCGTAAAGACAGCTTGTGAAATGTGGACTCCTTGAAGGAAAAATCAGTAATATAAAATAAAGACATGTTAATACCTTAGCAAATAATCAATATGTGAAGAGCTAACTGAACTGTGCTATTAATTCACGGTTGGGTAAAATGCTTCGAAATTATGCATAATGAAATTAAAGCCTGCGTTATATCTGTCCTGCTTAGTTTTGTTCACCAAGTAAAGTCAGTGGTCCAAGTGCTTTAAAGGGTAATCATATCCCTTGGTAAAAATATCTTAGATAATATTGAATCTCAGAAACACACCGATTTCACATCCTAAGTTCCCTGCCGATGTTACGCCAACATAACAATGCCGTATCGCCATCTCAGTTTAAACGACTTTTGACTGAGATTAAATTGAATAAACCCTCAGCCCCGGGTAAGTCGTTCGTGTCACAATAACCTTCCAAAGCATACCAGAGATGTAGACTCCTGGTAAGACACACGCAGGCATTATCGGATGGTATTTAAAAAAGACATAGGACGGTGCAGGCACGAGAAATCGCCAGTCTTGTGGTCTGCCCAGGACCATCAAGATTAAACCGGTGATATCCGTGGAAGGATTTAATATTCAAGACGATTTTTCTCTGCAGTTTGGCAATTGCGGAATCAGTGTGATGCTGCCTATTGATCTGAGTGTTGTTATTTTTTATTCTCTATTCTTTTATATAATATATTATTTTAAAGAAAAGAAAGCAGCGAGACCAGGAGATCAGGAAATAAAGATGAGATGTATGGATCCGGTAGCGCTTGAATTAAAGCTGCAAATCAACTTCGGGCGAGCGAAACACATGGTTGGGAGTTCACCTGTTAGATAAATCTGCAAAGTTTTTTTTTTTTCTTTTTTTTAAATCATGAACGAACTGCTCCTTCCCTGGTAATCTTCTTTTAGTTTCAAAACCAATAATAGGCCGTAATGGGATATGATATCACGGTTAAAACTGTTTTAGTTATTAAAGAGGATGACGTAGGTAGTGGTAATTATCGACACTGAGAATACACCAAAAATGTTTGAAAATGGACAGGATTGCTTTAAAATTTTTACAAATGCATTACTCCATATCAATGTAGTAGTTTGCAGGTATATATGACTACCCTGTTTGTAGCTAGTATATTAGTAACATGTTAGTATGCTTATTGCAGTGTGGTCATTTAATTAATGTATATACCGTAATGAGCTTCATGGCTAGTATATTTCTTTTTATATGATATAACAAATCGAAAGTAAAGTTGTTACAATCTTCATTGTTATCATAATTATCGTTATCATACCTCTACTGCATATAATGAGACAGTTGTGGTAATAACATAACACGAGATTTATTAAAAGTCGGAGTATGTCATGTTTTGAAGACACACAAGTTTGTAGAACGACGTGACATTTCGTGTGATGGCGATATAAAGGTTGGCAACATAACATAACAAACGGTCTTGTGAATATAAAATATCAGCATTCTCGATTTGGGGTATCATTAATGTATAGTGTGAGCAGTTCCATATCGGTCTACACTTCTACATCATGAGGCATTGTGACCATCGGTAGACGTTTGTTCGTACCAGGCCGGCATTGATCCCTAAAGGGTTGATGACCAATGAGATGGTCACCTCAGGTCAAGAAAAGAAGAGACATGAGACAATCGGTCCCGTCACTGACAGACACTGCGGTCAGCGTGGAATTTGACGTGAGAGATGTTTAATCCGAGTTGCCAGGCAACCGCCGAGAAGGTGATGAGAAGGATGAGACAGAGCAAGGGTTGAAGAGATGACCACTGGTGTCACCATTGACATCCTCCAAACTTAAAGAGGAGGGGTAGAGACAAACCAAGGTCAGCATATACGTCACTACTACTCGCGGTCGAGGCTTGTTGGGCTCACGTCAACCACGAGTCATACAGCTCACGAGCTTTGCACCAAGTAAATGGGTCTTAGGCCCATGAGCTCGACATCAAATAAAATAGGGCCCGAGCTAGACTGTCCACGAGATCGACACTAGGCAAAAAAAAAAAAAACCCATATGTGCACGAATTCAATATTTCATAAATCAAGCCCATCACGAGCATAGTGTCGAACCCGTGGACCTTCTGGCCTAGAGTTGAGCTCGTAGGCCTCACTTGCCGAGTGTCTAACTTGTGGGCTGTATGACATGACATGAGGGTGCTTGACTCGTTGACCTTTTTCAATGTCTCACTCGTGGGCCGTATTACTCGTGGGTGTATAGCTCGTAGGATGACCCCGGCTTATTCTATGGACAGCAAAATAGTTCGTCTTCACCGAAGTATGTTTGTAACATTTTTTTTTATTTTAGAATGGTAAACCGATTCAGACCTTCAGGTATAGTTAAGGACTCCATTATAAACTTGCTTATTCGGAGATCTCATCTCATACTTTATCATACTTTATATCCAAACTTCCATATTCTTTTTTCCAAAGACTGGACGCATTTTTCAACGACCCCCTTCAACCATAATGATATAGAAATATCTTATTGTTTTGAACTATGTATGCGATAAAAGAAAAAAGCTATGTATGCCATTACAAATGAATCGACTTTCTCAAATTTTGTAAAAGCATGTAGTTTTTTTTAACGTTTTTAGTAAGTCACTTGGACCGCAGTTCTATGATTAAGAATAAAACCGACAAACCAAAGAAACTGATTTCATGTCTTTTCAATCGCAGATGTGGCTCCATCAAACAAAAATGTGCTTGATACACAAAATAAGTTGTTACTCCATTATTCTTACACGGTAAACATGTGATTATCCTTGTTTTTCACATATCTTCTAGGACTTAAAAAAAAAAATCCAAGAAGCAAAACCATCTGCCTCGTTTGATCTGAATTGCTTATAGCACACACTGAAGTTTCCCGCAAAGAAAGTACTGTGAAGGACAAGGCCTTTCAAAAACAGCACTAAAGATGCAAACATACATAATTCGAGTGAAATAATGAAGAGATGAATGAATTTGTGGGGGGAAAACGACTTGCACAGAAAAGTCGGAAGTTGTGACGTCAGTCTTAATGAGTCGCTATTCAATAACTAAGCGGTCAATAGATACAGCAATATTGAATCCCACTATCTTCGAGGAATTGTCGCTGCTTGATATTACAAACACAGAAACGGGTGTTTGGGGCTTTTGTTTGGCCGGCTTTGCGACATTTCTTTCTTTAGGCTGTTCTATTCCAGTGAGAATAGATAGCCGTAAAGATCAATAAACGACATAAGAAGTGCGCATGCTCTATATGATGCCCCTCTGCAGTGAAAGCAGGTGCGTCAGACAAAAAGGTGAGCTCGCCGGTGCAGAGGAGTGCCATTCTAGTTTGACTCAGTCATTACAGAAACAGCCAGGCAACATTCTTCCACCCACTTTCCTCTCTCTCCCTTTGGTACTCAGTATGTCAAACCCTCTTCTATGTCTCATTTACCCCCCCCCCCCTTTCTGCACGTCAAATATTTTACAAATCAAAAGAAAAAGAAAGAAAGATGAATACGGTTCCATTCTAAACTTTGACGTTTCGAATTTTGTTGATAAGAAGTGTATGAACGCCATGGCACTTCATAATGTAGTTAAAGAATCATTCTTCGTATGTCCCATCGATTTCATATGTGACTTAGGGTGACATATGACTATGAATCAGGCCATAATGTAATATTCTTTCAGTTAAGCAGAGCGTATGAGACAGCCAAACATTCCTTTCATTTCCTATGAAGTTCGAAAATATTGAAGATATCTTCGAGCCACTTTCCGTGTTCTTGTTGTGTTAACCTGTCACTCAGGAGTTTCATTCAAAGCATCTCTGTGAGTAGTTTGTCACTTTCGAGAGCCAGCACGATGGTGCGTCACTACTTTCACTCATGCGCCATAAATTATTGGCTGGAAGCCTACGCTGAGCAAAGGCATAGAGGGCGCCGATCTCACAGTGCGTGCAATCCTTGACTCCATCTCATGTTTATTCATTTGGTTTGACGTACTTGTTTTCCCGTCGGTCAAAAGTAAACAACCTGTACACAGTCATTGCCCTATTTTTCAGTTTAACTCCATTTTAGACCGGCCAATTCTTCTTCACTATCACTGTCAATTCACAAACCAATATCAGAGAATATAGAACTATGAGCTTTTGGCTTTGGTGAATACACTTTCATTTAGTCATTTGTCTGTCTGTCTTTTGACCATGCAAGGGACCAGTGTGGTTTTGAGAAGGGGAAAGGATTGCTTTTTAATCTGAAGGTACTGGTTCAAATCCCTGATTCTTCCATTCTTGGACAAGGTGTTGTATATACCCACAACATCCCTCTCTCATGTGTTTACATGATAACTTAGTCCTAGGGATATACCAATAATGACTTTCCCTGATATAGGACAATTATCATCGTCATATCACGCAAGACGGATGGGAATACGTCTAATAATGTCATCAATTTCTGTTCTATTGAGAATGAAACATATACTACCCGGGATTACTATTTGCAATTATCAATTCTGGATTACACCTGAATCATTTGGCTAACAAGCAATATCAATATCTTGTGATGACATTAATAGATATGGAAAGTAATACTTATCTATCATTTTTATTTAAATACAGTAATATTCACATTTTCATTATAAGCCCTACTGATGGAAAAAGTGGGCGTTTTCAGTTATCAATGCTGAAACGATTAATGTGACAAAAACTAAAGATACGGCAAAATGAAAAATAAGATAATAAATTGCCCCCATGATTCTCTGGAGGCTGAACAGAAAGGCTTGCTTCATCATTATTTGACAGATCTGAGATGATTGCTGGCCCGTCGGATTTCGTGAGGAATTTTGTATTCCAAGAATTCAATGATGTAATTCTTTTGAAATCATTCACCTAGTGACAAGTACTTCCTCACAGTCGAATGAAAGATGGAAGCATTTTATTGTTAGTGTTGCTAGTGGAATAGGAAATGCAGTGTCTTGCTTTCGTAGTTGATTTAGTTGTTCTGGCAACTCCAATGTATAAGCACCCAGCAAGTATCGCCGCGCTCTAAGTATCTTCCCCTTGCACAATGCACATCAGCTCGAGTCAAATAATCGAATTGGAAAGCGAGCGATTAGCGGGGAAAACAAAGGGCATTGCAGCGGAAATCGATTGAGTTCTAAAAGTGGGGCTGCGTCCATCAAAAGCGATGAAAAGATTCGTCCAGCGCCGCTTTACCGCTGATGTCACGCCCGCCTGAATGGAAGGCCACTTGAAGAAGACACCCTCGGTGTCGTCAATGACACTTGACTTGCCGTGCTTAAAAATAGAAAATGCACCTTGCCGATCAGAACCCGGTGATATTCGGAACTGAACAGTCATTGTTTCCTAGCTGCAATTTTCGGTCAAAATGCTAATTTCTTCGTATCCGTAAGAGTTCATATTCGTCCGAAATTTCCAGTATAATCACTATTCACGAGTTTATATATCACGGTCTGACATGATTTTAAAAAGGTTATTGACATTAGTGGCAGATAATCATTCATGTTAAAGCTGAACTTTCGTCTCATTGACGATTGATACCATGACTCTTTCGATAATAATTCATCTTACGGTATGCTTCAAATTTTTGTAGCAAGTTATACAGCTGTGCTGCTGTTTTAACAACTATCTAAATTTTACAATGTTCATACTTTAACTGACCGTTTTATGACACAGTAATCAATGTCCTGTCTTATTCTATTTCTGTGTAAATGGTCATCGCTTCAACATACATCATCAATTATTTCCGCTGCCATTGAGGCATTTGGGTTACCATGGCCACGGGAGATTCACGTTAATCTTTAACCTACCTATACACGCGGTTATCCACTAATCCCTTACTATCTGGTGTGCAATCGTGACTTGCTGATATCGATACAAGCAAATCGTCTGCAAAACATGTAATCAATAATGCGGAATAAAGGCGCATTTTGTAGTGGGTCGGGGGAACAATGTCACAATCTGTTTAAAGCGATATAAGCAGCGAGGCATTAAACTTAATGCTGTCCCTTCAACGCCTGACTTACATGAGCATGCGTCGCCAGGACAACTTGATAAGCTTTGAGAAGCATTTTGGGACATAATTTTGGACATCATCACTTCAAAATGACTCTAAACTTTTGATCTGTCATTTCATCATCTCTTCACTGTTTTTGTGAATTTTTAGCGGAAGTCTTGAGTGATATTCGGTGTGAAGCGACCTGGGATTGAAGTTTCGTCAACAGAATGCCTAATCAATGCCTAGCGTGAATGATGGCGCAGTGCAGGGATTTGCGTGTCGAAGAGTGGAGGAGTCGTAAGAAGTTGTGATAATGCTGTGGATGTTATGATATTGCTTTCGATCACATCGTTATGGGAATATCAAATCATCGTTTTGTTTCTATGAATACTAGAGTGTTTTGATCGTGACTACCTCTAAATGGCATTACTGGCATTTGGTGAATGATGTTCCATCGAATCGTGTGTAATCTATTCGTGTTTATTAGAAACGTACCAAAAATTTATAATCGTCATTGCGCGTGGCTTGCACACATTCAACGGCAAGAATGGAGCAACCAGGGAGTGTAAGTGGGGACCCGACACAAATGGAAGTCGAACGCAGTACAGACTCAAGAAATCAAGGAGTGGCAAGTTTCTTCGCCCGATCCAAAGTGGCTCCCCTCCCAAACCTCACTAAAGACCTGACGTCGAAATTTCTTGTCACCGGCTCAGGGGAAAATGGCGGTGGCACGCGAGGTCTTGCTGGCCGCGGGTTCGGCTTGGCTCGACGTCGTGCTAGCAGTTTCAAGCTGGTGCCCGATTTGATGCCGAACATCAACGAAAACAACTCGGTCTCGGACACCTCCCAGACGACCAGTCATCATCATGCCGAGGCACGGAAGTGTAGATTGAAGTCGATTGATTCGGAAACGATTACGAGTGAAGAGGATGAAGAAATCTGGAAGGCGTTCACCAAGTCGAGACGCGCTGCACGTCGTCGGACCAGCAATAGCCGAGATGGGCGAGGAGGAGGAGAGAGACCGAGTGATGCCGAGCTCCCACCCAACAGGAAGCTGATGAGGAGGCGGAGTACGAGGTTCAGCCTGGGACAGCTCGGTCTCGATGAGGTCGAAGGGTCGTCGGTTCCGAGTTTCAGCCGGAGGTTGTCCGTCAGAGACAGAATGTCGGAATGGAGGAGGATCAGCTTTCTTGTTCAGCAGCAAGAGGAAATGAAGAAGAGAGCTAAGGTATTCCAAATCCGGAAATATGCACTAAATAATTTTGACACGTGTTTCTATAGAACATCAGATGCTACTTGTGTCCGAGTTTTGATGCAACTATGGAGCCCAACCGATGAGTTTGACACAATGCCTTAACACTATACAACAAGGTCAAATGATGTACATAGTCTTGACATATTAAGAGCAATTGATTCAATGAGTCTTTTTTTTTTTGCTCCTGAGACAATTGCTCCCATGAATTATTTGCACGCTAAGCCAACATTATTTCTCCAACGTTTTTCTCTCTTAAGTCGATGTATGGCAATTTGTCATTCAGTTGCAACATTATTTATCAACCCGCAAACATAATACTACCCATAATCCTAATCTTCAAATCAAACTATAAAAACCCCAAAACCTTATCACAACCCTGACCCTAAGTCCTTGGAGAAAAAATCGGAACAATTAGTGTCGCAGGAGCAAATGTCGCGTCATCGAGTAAATAGATATAATTGAAGATTATTTTCACAGGTCATTTAATGCCATAATAGTATGCCATTTGCAATCACACGAAAGAGTTTCTTATCATCGCAGAATGCCTTCTTCACAGTAAATTTCAACACGGAGATTATAATCCCAAATCTTTCTTCTTCGATTCTCACATTTGTAGTCATTGTGACTCGATACTAAAGCAAAGCCATTTGACAGTCATAGCACTCTCTATAGGCAACCATCGTATCGTTCATACAAGTTGCAAACTCATACATATCATTATGCATTCTGTGATGCAAAAACAAAACAAAACAACAAAACAAGAAAAAGGACAGCTGGTGTACAATGACATTGATATTTGGACACTGTTTAAACTTTGTGTGGTTATTATGTCGATAAAGCAATTATAGATCGAACTTTCTATGACATTTTCAAGATGCTAATTGAGCAGTTGCCACCCAGAATAAAATCTCGATATGCATAAAATACTCCTGCATTAATCAACAGAGCCTTCGCAAAACGTAGGCGACTACATGCCTTCTCATATTCGACATAGTGCCTATATCAAGTCACAGTATAATGAAAAAGCACTTGACTTGCATCTCTCCGAAGGCCAGGGAAATAATGATACCCTTAACATATATGTCAGTATCAAGTTAAAGGAATGTGTACTTTTCATAAAATTGATTTTTAAATGACTTTCTCTATGTTTCTCTAAATTCTTACCCCACTGTGACATTGCAATTTGTTGTAGTCTTCTTATCAAACCATGACGGCAATTGGATTTAACTCTAAATCATAAAATGTCGTGACTTTTATACAGATAATCCGACTTTCATCAAACTTCACTAATGTGTACTACTGATAATTCTGCATTTACTGATTCCATATTTACACTTGAGGTTAAATCTTCCTTAAATACCGTATCTCATAAGCACTACCTATAGGACTGACTTGCACTGTGTAATCAGATGCTTTTGAACTCGGTAATGTTGAGAACCAGTAGCATCTGTAATGTTGTAGTAGAGGTCAGTGGTATCGAGTCTTAGTTAGTTAGTTAGTTAGTTAAGGCACTACCAAAGAAAATTTTCTCCTCCCCACCACTGGGGAAAATCTCTTTGGGCACTACACACCAATGTTGGTGGTACGGCTTTCATGGATGGCGACCTCTACGTTGGGATAAAAAGTTGATGTATTTGTTGTCACTACCGTGCACGAAACAACAAAATGTTTCAAGGAACGGTGAGTGCTCGATCGATTTGGATTTGAGATCCTTACAGTACTCTCACGCAACGAAAATTGATGCGTACTAAAGGTTGTGGTTTCACTTTGTTTTAGTCCAGCTTTGATAAGAATAAAACTTTTGGTTATTTCAAACTGCGGCATGTCCTCTGATAACAGTACTTATACATAGGCCTACCATCATGACCATACACAGCGTCTGCTGTTGTATTATGTTGGTTAAAAAAAAATCCAAAGACAACAAGAATAACATAGCGCCATGTGATTGATTTCTACGGGTCTGCGCGCTTCAAAATAGATTTTCGTTAGTAGTATCAGAGGGGTCACCAATAGATAAAAAACCCAATTGATTATCAGTTTAGATAAATCTAAGACCTTCTAAGTGTAACGGTTTTAGAACATCCCGCGGTCTCCAAAACTGATTAAGAATGTTCACGAATGCTAAAGAAAACGCCTAAATGAAAAGAAAAAATTGACTGCATTAACGCAGGGCCTACTCTAAAGAAAAAGCACTCCTTCCTGAAATGAGCTCTCCTATTTTCATTACACTGACGTCAGATGCCCAATTCTACCCTATGCAAGCATAAACAAAAAAGCAAAACAAACAAACAAACAAACAAACAAACAAAAACAAGGAAAAAAACACAGTTTGCCTTGGAATGTTTGCACTAGGAAGGATTGGAACTCAGCTTTAATATCATATATACACCATTTAACAAATTAAGAGCCTAGGCCACTAACACCATCCTGTTACCATTGTCGATGCATTTTTAATCATAGCCTACCACACTGACACCCACCTTATAAGGGCTCCTTGTACATGACGCATAGTAAGGTCATGAGTACATGATGTGAGAATCTATAGCTACAATCTACTCCGAGGAGTTGAGGCTTAGGGCCTATGTCTCGAGGCATTAATCTGAGTCAAAAATAACCGATGGGGGTGTTGTCATGAGCACGACCAGCAGGGTTCCGTCGGGAAAAGAGGTAAACCAGAAGAGAGTGTTGCAATGAAGCAATCTGTATTATCCACTTATCAAGTTCCACCCCTTAAAAAGGGGTTTACATCCGACATTTCCTTTCAAAGGATTAAGTAAATATGTCTGCTCATGATTAAATCAGCAGGAAGAGATGTTAACTCTATCCCCTTCGAAATTCTGATCTCTTCTTATGCTTTCTCCATTACGGTTTAAAGTCAATGGGTTGGCATTACACAAATATAAATATTAAAAAAAAAACAGAAGAAGAAGAGGAATTGTCTGCGCACTGCCAAGGAGGACAATGAAATCCGACTGCCATTATCATGTTGTTTCTGTATAATATGGTCTCCACAGCTTTGAAATTCCTCCGTAACGTTTGTGAAGCATGCCTTCTGCTTTTCACACCAGATTGCCTCGTTATAACCTTCTTCTAGAAATAGTGCCATAATCCTCCGGAGCTGGGGTACGAGACAAAAAAGAGATGGCAGCGAAGTGCTCAAATCAGGGGGACGAATCGAGCGTTCTTTGGTAGTATTTGGGAATAGTTTCATTGTTGACTGGCTTTGGGGGTCCGATTAGTAAACACGAGGTTAGATTTGTGTGCAAATCCCCACTTTCCTTTGTCCCCTCATCGGTTGATCTCTTTTATCAGATTTCTTCTTTTTTTTCCGTCGGGAACGTACCGTTATTCGTCTCTCAAAATGCTCGTTTCTTTTCACAAACTCCTTGTTTAATGTGATCGCACGACGACGATTTCTCTGCTTCTCTGCCTTCTACTGTCTGTCTGACGTTGAGTTATATCAAAGGTTTAAAGGGTCAACGCATTGTTATTGATAAGTGACATTCAACGTCGTGATAGCGTTTCACTTATTCACTCACTTTCTATGTCTCGTCCTTGTTGCTATAATCAATACACATGATTCAAGCGTAAAATATGCTTGATATTGAAACTCTGCCATTACTTGTAGAAGTCTGATACACATTTTGTACTTACAAGTATTCTTTGCAGCACTGTTCCGTCGATCGCGTTGATAAGGCGGACGAACATTGAAACATGCAATGCATGGCAACAATACCACACATTAAGACTTCCTCTCAAATTGATCCTATTCTATTTGAAAAATGGGCATCATTGTCAGCACACGACGCGGCATTGAATTACAATGTACAGCGAGTGCAATCTCACCAGTTCCAGGTCATGGGTTAATTACGATAGCAACCGGAAAATCGATTTGAACGGGACTTGGGGTGAATACGGGAGACGTCGAAAAACATTCATTTTCTGTGCACCTTTGGAATAACATTATCAGTCACAGTCGAGTGTCAGGAGAAGTTTCCAACAATTGCGGTTAAGTGGTAAAAAGGCTTAAGAGATTAAACCTAAAGCGAGAGGAATTCCAATGGTAGGATGAAAAAAAAATCAATTAATCAGTAGCTGTTGATTGGTATGAAGGCACCTGTGCATCAACCCTAAGACGTGGACATTATTTTTAGACTCATGTGGTTAATATACAGGTGTTGTGCCACAGACAAGTAATGATTTTCCATCTCCACTCGACTTTCGCTTAGTTTGGAGTTACAGAGTTGTTGATTGGATAGCTACTCTTATCAATTCTGTGTATGACCGATCCATTTTGATGAATTTCCTAACAGACTAAAGGCGAAGGGTGGCGAAAGTGTACGTCTAGATAGACACATAAATGCATTGATGAACGATGCACCAACAGTATCACAAGTAGCACTTGAATGTTATACATCATGCATATTGTTATCATACAATTCTTCATTCAGTCAGACATTTATTTCTGCTTCTACTGACAATGCAATGACAATACAATAGCATAAATGTACGGATCGTAAGGAGCGCATTCGAATCTGAATTGATTTGATCTTTTAGAAGACCGCCATCTTGATAATTGCCAAGTTATAGCAGTAACGATAAATTAGCTATAAAGATATAAATATTCTTTTTCTGAAGTAGCAGTAAAAAACCTAGAACATGTGGTGATATATCTTCTTTAACAATTCGCCTCATTCCCTCTCGATTTTTTTTTTTTTTGGAATTATGATGATATCTCGGTGAAAGACAGAACGTGTTCACTGGTATTTCGCTTTCCCTCTAACTTGACATCTCTACCCCCCCCCCCCCAATCTATGACAGACATTATGTAGGCCTATTCATCTTGTTACGTACACAATCCCAAGACAGAGTTACCGGGACGATTAGTTGTAGCTCCATGATTAAAGCCTGAAATCAAGTAATTGATGTGACTTTCTAAACAAGGGCGGTGAGTTGGCTCAGTCGGTAGCGCGTCTGCCTCACGATCACGCGGCCCGGGTTCGAACCCGAGTCTGGACTGAGCAATGTTGTGTGTAAACATACCGTCCCCTCTAGCAAGAGGCAAAACACTCTGTCCCTCGGATAGGACATAAAATGGAGGTCCCGTGTATGAGAGAGTCACAGCTCATGCACGTAAAAGATCCCGCTTCATTCATTCATCGAAAAGAGCAGGGTGTCTAACCCGGTGAAGTGGTCCCACCCCACATCCAACTGGACCCCATGGAAGACCAGCTTAGTGTAGCTGAATATGGGCTATCCAGCCATCTTCACAGATGGAAATGAACAACAACAACAACTTCCCTCATAGTGAAAAAAAAAACCGCTGCATTCTCCCAGCCGTACAGGATGAGAGAAGGAATTACTTTGGTATTGTACACGAAGTTACTCCGTTTGTCCAGAGTTCATCAAAGTGCAAGTCAGTCGGTGTTAGTAGTTCTCTATGGCGACGTACTGACAAACGACCGGGAAAAAAGTCTTCAATTTTGAGCTTTGTGATATTTGATAACATCAGCAAAAGAATAGAATCGCATTTCAATGAAGGGAATAAAAAGCACCACAGCCAAGGAACGCTAACAGGGGGTTATTTTCGTCACCATACGAAATTTTATTCCTCCCTATTCCTAAAATCGTCCAAAGTCCATGGCAGCTCTTTGATCAACTTTGGAGAACAATTTATTCTACAGCGAAGTTGTTCTGCGACATTGAGTTTGGTTAAAAGCGGTTTCCCCCTCACGGAGTCAGCGAACCGACGCGAAGAGGTCGACTCTCGGTAGAGACCGCACAAATAGCGTTGAGTGTTGTTCAGTTACAGAGCTGAGGGGATCGGCGACAACATCACTGGAGTTGGTCCGCGTGTGCAGGTGTGTTGACGCCGCGGCTCTCTTGCTCTTTTAGGTGTCTGCGATCATCGTCAACCGACGCGTTCGCTTTATGAACTCCACTTGTGGACATGATATATTATGGTTATGATTCATTATGCTCGTGATGGATCCTGTCAGGTGTATGACATTTCTTCAGATACCTTGAGACTGGATTCGCGAGGGAGGTATTGTCGCTGAGTGATGGTAATAATACAGCGCTTGCAAATCTCTGCTTAACTCACCGACATCAGAAATACTACACTGGAGGATCAGTGTGGGGGATGCATGGGAGCCCACAATTGAAATCAATCAATTCACTAAGAATACCTGTCAAGTTTCCACGGCATATTTCCTGCGGACACAAGGTTGAAAATTTCGAGAGAAAGATCTTGTGCTGTCATTGACCATTTTGAATATCATAAATGCATATTATTTCTCGCGATGGTAGCTAAAGCTAGGTTAATGAACTTATTTTGAACCGGAACTTTTGAACATGCTGACCAAAGGAGCAAGGTGCAAGGACAACTAAATTCAACCTCTTCTTCTCTGCGTGCAATGTCCATAATCCTCCATTAAACATAATGATATGACGGATGTTTTGCAGTAATCTTCTTCCACAGACGTTTTTATCTAATCGGTTGTTCGAGGACGTGAGTTCACTCCGACACCTGTGGCCATTGTACTGTGACACCAGCTATCTGGAAGGATAATGTTTCACATACAGTGACAAGATGATAATAGAAGGATCTGTGATTAGGTGTTGCTAAGATAATCGGCTCCGGGGGAGCTTCTGCCTCCCTCTCCCAAATGCGAATGGGAAGTCAGTGGGGATATTACGAAGTTAATTTCTGCGACTTTGACATTTGACTACATTAACCTAGCAGCTGTCGGACTCCAGGAGAATGGAGCTCGGCGTCTTGACATCGTACCGTGTAATAGCTTCACTGGACAATGATACCTGGACACTGAAACCGTGACTGTTGCTTTAATTTGTCTTTCACATGGCACTAGACGATTGAGGCTTTCCCCCTCTTTCGTCATTTGATATCTGGGAACACGAATTTCAGGTGATGACATTGGAATGAGTTTGGAAGATAGCGTTTGACTTGGATAGGTACACCGCTAACCAAACCTCATCGTCATAAGAGTTGAATAGACGTCAAGCATCAAGAAGTTCTGAACAGCATGATGAGTTCAGGTGTATCGCCATCCGACTCCTTCGGTAAACGCCCCGGCACAATGCCTCCCAGTACATCGGGCAGTGGTTCGAAGCCCCTGCATCAGCTTCATCACCAGAACAGCCAACATCATGGTCGACATATAACACGCAATCGACGTCGAGCTCGTGCTAGAGATCTCCGCGGTCTTCTCGGTGTTCAAAGCAGCGAGCCGACCACGCCAGATTCTGGCGAAATCCATCATCAGTGGTGTCGTAGGTCCGCGTCGCCGTTCAATGTAAGTTCCTCTAATCTCAGAAACATCTCCAGAATTCGCGATGGTATTTTCGTCTCTGTGTTTGGTCAGATTTTACACTATAACACGCAGTACTTAGCTGCTCTAGGGTCATATTTCCATGGACATCATCTTCCCTACGTCAATACCAGCAGCCAGTGACTGCCTCAACGAAAATAGAATACTGATATTATTTCTGTTTCCTAAAACGAAAACAAGCAGACAAACAAACAAACAAACAAACAAAACGAAGACCCTATTATCACTTACACTTACACATTAACTGCTTTTATCAAATATTTACACGCACTGCTCATGACAATACTAAATTCTTGCTTAATCGATGAATTACCATGTACATTTCCGCGAAGCGTTACACAGTAGAGCGGGTAAGGTGCTAAACTAACAAGATCCATGCAGAGTGAACAGCCGGAGACAATTACAGTATTGTGACACGTACTTATAAAAACTGAATGTTGATTTCAAGTCATTCTTCTTCCTTGATAGCGATAGAAATGTTAGAAATGTCGTGCAACCCAATCATCTGTTTACCATGATGGTGAGGTTAGGAGCCACTCTAACAATTAAAAGAAGAGCGAGATTCTTGATATTGGTTACCATACTAGTATTAGATTATGATGATCAAATTTCTGGTTGACGTATCAGGCTGAAGTTAGAGAGACCCGGGGATATTCACACAGGAACAATCAGAAAGTGGTGGTTCATAGATGATGATTAAGTGTGTAAAGCTTATTATAAAGAGAGTGGCACATCTTTGCCCCACCTCTCAACGCAAACCTTCTTAGTCCTTCTACAGCCAACACAACTTTTCAGTGCAATAAATTTTATGGTATTTTGATGAAATTGATACCTCACTTTTAACAGGAACTCAGCATTATTAACATTGCTAATTGATCAAATGAGCGCAATTCCACGAAATGCACAATTTTGAACAAATAGAGCAACTCGAGTAGTCGATGACTTATAGCTATCATAACAGATTTGTTTTTTCAATATTTTCCTCTGTCTTTATTCTCATTCTCCTCATTCTGTCTTATGAATGGTGGGATGTTTAACAAATTATGACGTCAGCGACATGGATAATGATACCGTTTAACACGTGCTGCAGTTTCTACAATCCTTATGTCACGTACGTAGGCCTATATTCCTAACCTTTCTTCCACGTCGAAAGTGACACCTTCTTTCCACTACTACAATTCGCTACTATGGAAGTCTCTCAATTCCTAGCAAGTTGTATAAGAGACTGATCCGATAGCTATTTATAAAATGTGCTGTCGTGAGTTAAAGCGTTCAATGGAAATTATTTGATACAGCTCTGATGATTATCGAAGCATGTTAACATCAGTTAGTGACATTAAAACTTGCCTACTGTCTTCTGTTCAAGATCAATAAGTGCGTTTACGTATAAGAGACGCAAGATTACCATTGCGAGTGTTTTCTTCTGACTTTTCCGCTCGATACTGTCTCGAACAAAGATACCCTCTAGCCAGTGGCTTTCTGAAGGTAATCATTGATTTCGTGGAGACCTCCTTCGCACCATCTGTCTTGAATTAAGTGTTGGGAATCCTTGAGAGCCTAAAGACAACGACCAGATAAAGAAAGTTTTTGTTTCTAGATTCACGACTGAAATGAGCCGTGCTATCGGTATCGATATTCGTCCAGACTGATATCTCCAGCGATCGATACGGGGGGAGGGGGGTTCTGATATATCTGATTCCAGATTCCTGCATCCTGTTGGTTTGCCTGTTTAATAGACTTATCAAACAGGAGCTGCCCTGTCAGAACAGAGCGTTTAAACCCCTTGAAGCGAAACTTGCTGGATGGGAGATTAACGAGAGAGGAGAATCAAATCAAATCAATATGGCATCTTAGCCAATAAAGGACTAGTTGGAAGACATCCCATGATAATTCAGATGTAATTGTGTGGAATCAATTCACTCATAAAAAACATGCAAAGCAATTCCAGGGAAATCCATTGTGTGCATGGATGGAAGATTACAAGAGGCGAGAATCTTAGTTGAAATCCTTGACACGCTTTTCAAAGTTTTAGCTGTCCCAATGGCACAGGAGCAACTCCCTGCTGATTACCATGCACCACTTAAGGGGCGTTGAAACTATAATCAAAGACTAAGCGCTTACTGAATTAGGCCTGTGCACGGTAAAAACTGAATGCAGAATTTTTTTTTTTTTCAAAATAATCGGTAATGATTAACTATTACAATTTTGTGACGACCATTAATTTTGATGAAAATCAAAATACATGTAGACCAACTGCATAAACGGATAATCTAGCTCAGACCCGGACGGATCTCCTCTCGTATTACGCACTAATGAGGATATCTAAGTGTGTCTTGTATACCTACTGTAATGTTCTTTCATTCTAGCAGAGTGTAATATGCCTTGATTGCCTGTACTTACGACATAGGGTTTGAACACAATCATTGTTTTTCTCTTCGTTGCTATGACAGGCACGCAAGCGGTTCATCCACGCAGCCAAGATGGTCATCATTCTGAACAGAGTCTACAAGATCATCTTCAAGTGAGTCTTATGTCATGCCTCAAATTCTCGAAACATTTCATTCTTAATCTTGATAGGAGAAATGCAGGCATTCAATTACATAATACTTGTTCTAAGTTTTGTCACTCCTGTCGTTCATTACAGACTAGGATGTTCATTTGGAAAACTCACAATTGTGTTTTATTCGTATACATCCATTCAGACCATTGTCGAAATAACTTGCAAATAGCAAGGATACGCTTCCGTTGTATAAGAATAATGTTAACCAAGATAAACTAATTAGCCATCTTTCCATGTTACCTTATGATACAAGAAGTTACACTAACTCTCCTAGTACCAGGCATATAGGGCCTCCTATGTTGGTCCTTCTCTGGAGTTAACCGTTAGCTCATGTCAGGAAGAAAAAATGGATAGTGACCGTGTAGCCTTCACCTCTACGATGTCCTGGTGACATCCGCCATCGTGATTTTCTTCTAAAGCTTGCAATTGTTATCGATGTCTTAGGCCCATCAAAAAGAGGAATCTTTCGGAACAACTTGACTTAAGGTAGGAGTCCTTTGATGTCAGATGTCGGAATAAAAGGCTTTTTCTTCTAACATTTTTCCCGCATGTTAAAGAGAACTGCGTTATGATTTCAGTGAGCTGGATGAATGGTGGCTTAATGGCTCTGCTCAAGCAATTAACCTTTATCATATTCAGCATATCTGTGACGTTTTTGTTTTTTGTGTCGAATTGAAATCATGATGATTGTGATATTATGGTGTCAATGCATGGATATAACTTGGTGATGGTGCTAATTTTGGGGGAATATGAAGGATAACTAGTGGTGATGGAGGTACATTAATGTGCAGAACTATAAGTAAGGTTCGTATACCGTCAATCAACAAGGGTTTGAGGTCACAGAATTTGTTGGGATGCCGAAAAAAAAGTGGCATCCATTGCGAATTCTCTGTTGATGGCCTTATGCTTCGGAAGTCTTTTGATTCATACTTGCTTCCCACATACAACATCAGCATTTTTGTTTGCCATTCAAAACTATCATAATGTTTATTTGAACATTGCCTCGAAAGACTGGCATGTTGGGTTTGGTTCTTGCATGCATCTTTAACTAACAATGATATCAATCCTTGACGGCAAGCATTTAATCATCTGGCAACTGTTTTGATGGTATAAACGGCCGAAGAATACCCGCGTGCCGTTCGAGTTGAAGTGATTCAAATTTTGTCGTTGCTGTTGTTGTCTCCCATTCATTGTCGGTAGGTATGTGTTTCCATGTGAAGAAAACCGCTGAAATCAGGACAATAAAAATCCATAGATCTCCCCGCCTTCTGTCCTCGCAGAAAGCCTCGGTTAGACTGCATTGCAATGCATCATTATTGACGAAAAAAGAACGACAAAGATCGATGTCGGAAGGTGCGAGCTTAGCTGTCTCGCACGTCCTGAGAACATTCATGAATAAGTAATGTTCAGTTCCCGCCTTGAAGGACATGGACGATGAACATAGGAACACTCCCCCATTAAACATCAGCCTATGCGCACCACAGATTTAATGCATTTACTAGGTGCCCAGCATCGCGTGGCTTCGAATTTACTTGTCACTACATCATAGTCCTTGTACTAAATTATCCTCAGTACAGCGCATACTACGCTCTAGTATGGTTGCATTTTACTGTCCAGAGCTTTGCAAATTTATGTAAATGATTGCAAAATTTTACGATTGAAAAGAGAATACTGGAGAGATGTAATGGGAGTGCGCAGAGTTTGCACATGCTATGTAGCGAGAATATTCGTAGCTGGGTTGGGGTTGACAGACCGCAGTCATTCCAAGAGCCCAACCGGGGTCATCGCTGCACCTGGCTGAAATCCCTCCCACAGACTCTGACCTTTGACTTCGATTATTGAATGTTCCCAACAAATGTCGCATGCAGTCACCCATGCACTACAACTTTGAACATGAGGCATAAAATTTGAGATGTTTGATTATTGACTCCCCTAAGAATCTTTTGAAGTTTGTGTTGTTCATTATACCGACAAGGGAATATATCTTGAAAGTAATATCAAAATGATATATATTTGCCATACCTGGATCAGAGGATCTAGTAACATAAATCAAAAGTATTATGATGATTCAAATGCTCTAGGATGTAAAATACTAACCTAACTCTACTCGAAGAATGGTGTAGAGGCCTATAACTATTGATTAGAACTTTCTCAAAATATAACATCCTATGGTGTCGAGATGTTTAAATCTAAAAATTGTCCTTACACTTTAAAAAGAAAAAAAATGTTTCCGTGTCCATAGTTCAGACAATCTCCTAAAAAGGTTTTCGATTGTGGAATTTTTTTTCAATGGGAGTAAAACTTGCTGTCAGAAATGTTAAGAGAGCATGATTTATGCGCTTGTGACTTTACAGTGATAAGATTCCAGTAACAGGCCTACAGTTACCAGTTTGCTATATTGATATATTTCCAAGTTGTAATGATTTCTCACCAACTGGAGCAATGTAAATTTCATAGTTCATTACTTTAGATAGGCTTTCGAAAAAAATGTCATAACAATTTAGTTCAAAGGCTCCAAACAGCATATTGAATACGTAATTCACATAGACCAGCATGCATCCATCATATATATATATATATATATATATATATATATATATGCATAAGATAGAATTTCATGCGCTCCTTTATATTCTTTTTGTTTTTCATTTTTAAGTGATAAAAGATGTATTTTTGTTTAAATGATGTCGGTATGTATGTCTATGTGTAGTAAAGGTAGTGTGAAGTACTTTAAGCACGAATCAGCAGATGAAGTATAACCCGGCCTCCCTTCAGTACTCATGATAAAATGGGAAAAGTACTCAGAATATTACCGAACTACATGACAGATCATAAAAACGCACATATCTTTGTCAAACGGGGTCCATGTGTTCCGATGAAATAACCCCTGTTTCACCTTCCCACCTCCGCCGAGGTGGACCAGGTGAAACCCGACCGGTAGGCTGTCTCGTCGAGCACGTAGCACTGTTCGATCTCCCGAAGGAGATGGTGAGCGTGTCGTTGAGGGTATTGTCTTTCCACCCGAAGCCCCTCAAGCCTTCTCTGCTCGTTCACTGAGTCCAGATTATCAAAATCTCGAAGAATGTTGCGTCGGATATCTTATTCCTGACAGACTAAATGATGCTGTAACACTTACATTCAACTTCTTTCATGGCTCCTAGTTCTCACTTCAAGAGTCCTTTTTACCCTTTTCGTTTCCATCAAAATCATCTTCTCTCTTCATTTCATTCTGCATTTTCCCATTTTGTCTCTTTCTGTCTTCTACTTTCATGTTCTTTTGCTCCTTCTTGTTTTCCTTCCTTCCTTTTGTCTGTCTTTCTTTCTTTATTCTTTTTCTTCCTCTCGGACAATTTGTCCTCCTCGTGCGGCTTCGCCGTTTTAATAAATTTCCTTTCTTCCGTCAGATGATGTTAAATTTCTTAAGTCCAAGTTAAGTCCAAGTTCCATCGATATACTTCGACCCTTCCTTCTCTGCTCGTTAGTGGATTCCTCCCCCCCCCCCCCCCAAACTTCGGGGTCCCATTGTCCTAGTTTATATCAGCTCTCGACCTACAACTGCCGAGCCTATGGCAAGCCTTTTTTACATTTAAAGTTAATTTCTGATATCACAAATTCCATTTTGTGATATCATAAAATCAAATTTTTGATATCAAGAATTCAATTTATGATATCAAGAATCAAATTTGTGATATCACAAATTCCCGTAAGTGTAGCACATGAACTTAATTTGTGATATCAAGAAATCGAATTTGTGATATCACAAAATTCAATCTTGATATCACAAATTCAATTTGTGATATCAGAAATTCGAATTAGTGATATCTAAAATTCAATTTGAGATATCACTAAATGAATTTGTGATATCAGAAATTCGAATTCTTGATATCAAAAATAGGTTTCACGTGAAAAACCAATGGTGATTCGTGATATCACAAAATTATTTTTTGATATCACAAATTCGAATTTGTGATATCACGAAATAAATTTGTGATATCACTAATTTGAATTTGTGATATCAACAATTCTTATTTGTGATATCACAAATGCGAATTTCTGATATCACAAATTCTATTTTGTGATATCACGAATTGAATTATTGATATCACAAAATCGAATTTGTGATATCAGTAATTCACAGGGAATTCGAGCGTTAGTTTTGCGCTGAAATTCAACTGTGAATTCGAGCGTTAGTTGAGCGCAGAAATACACGGGGAATTCGAGCGTTAGTTCAGTGCAGTAAATCCCTGTGAATTCGAGCGTTAGTTGAGCGCAGAAATACAAAGTGAATTCGAGCGTTAGTTTTGCGCTGAAAATCAACTGTGAATTCGAGTGTTAGTTGAGCGCAGAAATACAAAGTGAATTCGAGCGTTAGTTTTGCGTTGAAATTCAACTGAATTCGAGCGTTAGTTGAGCGCAGAAATACACAGGGATTTCGAGCGTTAGTTCAGTGCAGTAAATCCCTGTGAATTCGAGCGTTATTTGAGCGCAGAAATACAAAGTGAATTCGAGCGTTAGTTTTGCGCTGAAATTCAACTGTGAATTCGAGCGTTAGTTGAGCGCAGAAATACACAGGGATTTCGAGCGTTAGTTCAGTGCAGAAAATCGCTGTGAATTCGAGCATTAGTTTAGCGCAGAAATACAAAGTGAATTCGAGCGTTAGTTTTGCGCTGAAATTCACCTGTTAATTCGAGCGTTAGTTGAGCGCTGAAATACACAGGGAGTTCGAACGTCAGTTCAGTGCAGAAAATCGCTGTGAATTCGAGCATTCGTTTAGCGCAGAAATACAAAGGGAATTCAATAGTTAGTTTTGCCCTGGAATTCAACTGTGAATTCGAGCGGTTTTTTTTTTTCTTTTTTAGCGCAGAATACACAGGGAATTGGAACATTACTTTTGAGCTGATGTTCAGATGGAAGGTATATTATACTGCTATTTTTTTTTTTAGAACAATGTTCAAAATACAAACTATATATGAGAGATTTACACATCCATCATTCCCTAAATGATCATCAAGGTATATTCGCTGAATTATTGATACAAATCAATTATTGTTTTGCAACATGTTATCATGAATTCAATGATACTATGTTCACTTAGGGCATACTATTTTAATTCATCGTTTTGGTCCTCAAATTGTCATCTATTACTACATTATTGTTAATCATTATACATCCCCCCCCCTATTTTTTTTATGTGGTAATCCCCTTTATATACAGTAAGACTCTTCCACCAAATCGATGATAATTATGTGTGGTTTTATGTGTATGTGTGTTATAAAAGCATACCATGTGTTTGTATTGCGGAGGACCGACCGAGTGCAATCACCCCTCTGGTCTGTGTATGTCAGCAGCGGAGAATAAGATAGAGAGACTGTGAGTCATGCAGGGTGCGAGAGGGAGTCGTAAACTTGTCAAATGTCCACCACTGGTGTCGGCTGGTGGTCACATAAAGCAACGTGTTTCTCCTAAAGACATTTTCTCACTCCTCAAAATCAGTCCTCCAGAACAAAGGGGTGTATCCCTTAAGACCAATAGTGTTGGGTGTACAGTTTGCCTGCCCCAATATGTTTATGATTTTGTAAAATAATTATTTTAAAGTGTAATTATATAGGCAAGTTTATTCAAGAACCAAAACCGGGGAGAACAAAACTGGAATGCACAAGCCCAAAAGTCTTCAGACCAGATCAAGAAGAGTGAAGATATCCAGATCTTATGAGGATTTTATGTAGCAGTATGCATGGCAAACAAACAGTTAGAATTTGTAGTAAGAAAAAAGCAGTGGTACGAAGGACTTCAATTTTGTTAATCTGCGCAATGAGAAATCTCTCTTATTAACTCGGAGGAGTAACAGGGGGAGGTCGGGAGAGAGTATCTTTCACATGACAGAGTAAAGAGAAACGCAAACAAAAGTTGTAAGTCAACCAGTCTCTGCCAAATCAGTGGCGAGAAATGGAGAAAAATAAGAATATAATAATGACTTTGAAGTAATTGACAACATATCAATAATGGCATTTTAGATATGTTGCTAAACGATTTATTTTCATCGATTCTTTTAAAATCAATTCCTAATCACTTTAAATGAAGACGAGTTGCCAAAACTCTTCATTTAGGGTTTTTTTGTAACTATCGTTATATACTATGTAAAGATAACACCTGAAATTCCATAGGAATATCTGCGCTAAACAAATGCTCGAATTCACAGTGTATGTCTGCGCTCAACTAACGCTCGAATTCATAGTTGAATTTCAGCGCAAAACTAATGCTCGAATTCCTTGTGTATTTCTGCGCTCAACTAACGCTCGAATTCACAGTTGGATTTCAGCGCAAAACTAATGCTCGAATTCGCTGTGTATTTCTGCGCTCAACTAACGCTCGAATTCACAGTTGAATTTCAGCGCAAAACTAATGCTCGAATTCGCTGTGTGTTTCTGCGCTCAACTAACGCTCGAATTCACAGCTGAATTTCAGCGCAAAACTAATGCTCGAATTCGCTGTGTATTTCTGCGCTCAACTAACGCTCGAATTCACAGTTGAATTTCAGCGCAAAACTAATGCTCGAATTCCGTGTGTATTTCTGCGCTCAACTAACGCTCAAATTCAAGTTGGTTTTCTGCACTGAACTAAAGCTCGAATTCCCTGTGTATTTCTGCCCTCAACTAACGCTAGAATTTACGGTTGAATTTCAGCGCAAAACTAATGCTCGAAATCAGATTATTTCTTTGCGAAAGATATGTGCTGAAATTCCATGTAAATTAATGATATCACAAATTGGAATTAGTGATATCACAAAATGTATTTCTTGATATCAAGAATGTGAATTCGTGATATCTCGAATTGAATTCGTGATATCACGAATTGAATTTGTGATATCACTAATTCGATTTCGTGATATCAAAAATTGGTTTTACGTGATAAACCAATGGGTATTTGTGATATCAAAAATTGAATTTGTGATATCAGAAATTCGAATTTTTGATATCACGAAAGGGAATTCGTGATATCAGAAAATCTTTTTTAAAAGTAATATGGCTTGCCATACGAGCCCCCGAACACCATAGTATAGGATCGTGTATACATGTGACGTGTCTCCCCACTTGTGTAGGGTTAACTCGAGTAACCATGACAACATCACGTCCCCTTCTCTTCCCTCATCCCCATGTCTCCCGCGGAGCTGTTATTCAGAGCGAACTTCAGTGACGGGGTATAGAGTTATGATAACAAGTACAGAATATACTTGTATAGTAAACTGCAATCAACATTTGCGATATTGCATTTCCTTGCTGATTGGACCATTCCTTAGAGCTTTGAATATTGTTCTAGTGATGAAAAATACTTTGTTTTTGATAACCATATAGTCAAACACTGTATTCAAACGTTATATTTTAGGTGCCAGCTTTAGCCTAGATGTAATCCACTTTACCTGAATGCATGAATGTGGTGATTTACGAGTGTTTTTTATTTGTTCTCTTGTCTGTTTTGTTATCACTTTCATGCTTACGGAAATTTTTTTTCCATGTTCTAGTCAGGACGCTTGCCTGATCACCTGTCAGCGAGCATTGTAACCCAAGACTTTGATGAATTTACCCCGCACCCGTATGACATTGACCATGAAAGATTTTCCGCTATAAACACGAAGGATATCATAGAGGATACCTGCATGTATGTTACGAACATTCACTTATCAAATTTCACCGCTTCCGCATCATCGTTAGTGATAAATCTTCGATAAACCGACGGGAAGTGACGCCCGTGTAAATCATGTTATGTTGCAAACTTGTAACACTATCGTAGATCTCTGTCAGTCCAAGCTCGAAAGTCAAGAGTGCGTAACCTAGTTTCATTTTCTCTCTATTTCCCCTTTTCCCCCACATTCATGATACATACCAGTACTTTTTTTCTCCGCTGCAGTCTTTCCTCCGAAAGAATAAGAAACTCGTTATCGATCGATACTATCGATCTCGTCCTCTGTCAAAGAGAAACGGTAAAATAACGGCAGTCAATCGACAAGTGTTTCGTACGGAAAAGAACAATACTTCCGGATCGAATCATATCGTATCATGACGTCATCTTGAAGAGGCAGTTGAAATAAAAAAAAAAACAACGAATCATGACCCGCGGGATCTTTTTTCACTCCGCGAAGTTATCTGCATTACAATCGACTGAATACGCATGTGAGATGTAATACATTCGGGGAGTCTCGTTTGGCTTTTAGAGGTGTTAATTTTGTTGTCAGTTCTATTTGTAGTATTACAGTTTATGTAATAACAGTGCTCAGAGTTGTTCGGTGGTTTTTTTTTTCTGGGGGGAGGGGATGGTGACAAACAAGGACATAGAAAAGACGGACACAAAGAAACGAAAGAAAGAAAGAAAGCAGCATTAACTTTTATTGCTTAGTATTTGTTTTGGAAGTAGCAATTGCGCTAGTACATGATAATAGTAAAAGACATTGCCATATTGGTCACTTTGATATAACAATTAAGCATTAAATGAAATTAAGTTCATATATATTATGTGTGTGGGGGGGGGGGCGAGGGAGATGAAAAGATAGGGACAGGGTTGGAAGGACACCTGGTCTGTCTCTTTGGTATTTCTCTATTATCAAAGTCACAAAGTCAACTTTGATATCGAGAAGAACTTTATAATTCAAGTTAGGAGTAAGGTGAAGGTAAGTTGACATAGTGCAGTCTTAGTCGTTGTTTTAAATTTGAAATTCCCACGAGCTTTCCTTGTGTGTTTGTATATCCATGTGAGTCACTGTTCAGTTCAATTATTCAGTCTTCGTCCCCCCCCCCCCCCAGTCTGTAATGCACGAAATCATTCCATTAAGATCTTTCTTGCGGACAATACCCTAGTATCCTTTACCATCCATCCAGATCGAATGTACTTTCTGATGGTGTTTAAGTGTTGGCGAGTGGGTGCGTGTATGCAGACGGCGGGATTTTTTTTCAAAACACTTGGTTTACTGCTCTCTGTATATCAGTTGGGCCTAGAGAAGCGCTAGGGGGATTCTAATCTCTATTTCCTATTTGCAGTCACATTACGCAAATAATCTAATCCCTCCTCTCAGAGTGACACTGCGACATCTGCACGAAAAAAAAAAAGAAGCAGCAACAACACTAGCTTAACGATGTTTGATTTGTCCCCAAATCTGCTTGATGTCGGAACAACGCCAGCCTGAACACCGTCTACATTGCTGGCGAGCATTCCGTAACCTTGGTAACGGAGGAGCTACCCGGCGGTTGCTGTCGTAAACGCTGGCAGTGTTTGCAGCTCAAGCTAGCGATGCAATCGAAATTCATGATTAGATAACAACTGAAGTATCTTCTTTAAGGAACTCATCAGCTCACACAATGTGCAGTCTGCATTTATTCCAAACCCATGTCTGCAGTTGAATCAATATCTGCAGTTTACTCAAAGTTTATCAAATCTCAAAAGAGAGAGAGCATATTTCTACGCTCATGAGCCGGCAACTAGTTTACATCGTAGCCCTATCCCTTGGTGTGTGTGTGTGTGTTTGTGTGTGTGTGTGTGTGTGTGTGTGTGTGTGTGTGTGTGTGTGTGTGTGTGTGTGTGTGTTAATATAATCTCTACAATCTTCGTAACTGTATGTTCAAGGTCGCGTACAAAAGGTTCGTTTCTACCCACTATAGATACTATTTGTATTGTTAGTTTCAGTTGTTCTCCTACTGGACAAAGGACATTGTATTATTTCGTTCAAATCACACCCGCTCGTTAAACATTTTCCTCAAACATGTCGACGCTGACTATTGTTGGTGTTGCCATGTGTTGCCAAGTTCATTGTTGACGGAGCGTCTGATGAGTCCCGTGGGGTTTGGGTGCTAAGTATAGTCGTTTGACAGGTTTGGTCCATCAATTACACTCTCTTTCAATACCCTGATGTCGATACGGCATTCCGACAAAAGAGAAACCGATATTTTGATAGTCGGTGAAATAGAAAAATAGTTCGATGCGGTACTTGTCGCCGGAGTATTTAAACTTGCCGTAGGCCTACTCTCTATTCCCATCATCCCTTTATGTTTCTTGTAAAACCCGAAGCTGAGGAACGCGATGATTTTTTTTTTTCAAGAACATTTGCAATGTCCATGTCGTAATATGCTGTGTAGAATCTAAAGTTTTGGTTTTTACATTTTTGCTTTGTGGACACGCTGCTATACGCTGGTATAGCTTTTGTACTGATGTGTGGATGTACATGTAGTAGTATCACGCTAGACGCCTGAGTTATTTTTCTTCTGTGTGTTTGCTTGAATTTAAAAAAGAAATCATAAATTTGGAGCTCAGTGCTGATTATAGGCCTTTCCAAACCTGGAAAACCACATCAAAGGTTAAATAACTTATCATAAAACGTTCCCACAGCGTTGTCAAGAAGTACAATGGTCTTATGACCAAAATGCAGTTTACTTTCGCGACGTTTGATCGATGATGTTTAATTTTGCATGTCAGTGGCATAACACTAGTATTGAACGTGCTGTTGCTACGAAGTATTGGGTAGATAAACCCTGCGAAAATGGTAACGAATAGTCCGAACACGGCAAGATGGCGCTAACAACTAGCGGGAATAAAGATAGAAAATTTATAAACGTAAATGAGAAAAGAGATGCCTCTTCAAAATTATCTTTTAATAATATATTGATATCAGCACTTTTGATAGGAGTTGTGCGTATTTAAGATAAGGTGTGACATGAATGTGCATTTAGTGTGAAATGGTGTCACCACTTTATTTCATTGTCACCTCTGGTAAAAGATTAAATAAGAGAGTAATATCATGCCTAATTTCGGCTTAGATATCATAATCAATGTAATTTTCAGCATGTCTACCAAGGAACTGTCATAGTTTCTCCTCTTCTGAAGGGGTTTTGTGAAATAAGCTTCCCGATAGATTTACTGTTAAGTTACCGTTTCAGATCATAATGTGTAATTGAAGCGAAAATGAGATAGTGGTATCATGATTGTGTCACTGCGCCAGCGGTGCTGGATGAACGTGCAAACGAGCAGCCAGCAGTCACAATATAACCAGCAGTCACTCTATCAGTCCCTCCTACTTCACTTTATGGAGGGCCAACGAGTGTTTACATTCATTAGGCCTTCCATATTGGATTGGGTGTTTGGACACCCTATTAAAGAGGTGGTGCTAATTACGGGTGGTTACAGCAACTTGTTGTAATAAGTGTAGCTATAAGGTATACCCCTTGACAGGTCTTGGGAATTCCTAACTTTTAACGTGTTAATTTGGCTTCTAAGCCAAGTGGCTTTAATGACCCATTAGATATACCAGGGAGTCTCACCTCCAAAATGGGAGGTGTGATGTGAGTTTGCGTGCACTTGAAGCAATTAATGTTTAATACTACCCATCCAAAGTTCCTAACCACGAAGGTGGATCCTCCCAATAAAATGAATATTCAAAGTCATCTGGTTTGTCTGATATATCCCATATTTCCCCACATGGTTTTTGAAAATCTGAATCAAAACCCATTTTTTTATTTTTTTCGTAGCTATTTGCTTTTTATTTTGTTTTTGTCTTTATTCTATTCTGTCCGCTCGGATTTTGTGTTGTTGTTTTTGTTGCTCGAAGATATATGATATTACTGTTTTAATTGAATTATGTGCTCCCCTTTCCTAGAATCATTGTTTTACAAGAGGTTAGTCTTATCTGTTTTTAAGAAAGTTCCATCGAATCTCAAGGGTGAGGATTTGGTGTGGGCGAAGCACGCCCTGAATTTCAGTGTATTAAAGAGGCTTGTCTTCATCCAAGAAACATGAAATCATTAAATTGATTTGAATTACTAGGTATTTTAACTCTTCCTGTGCCCGAGACTGAACAGTGTGTAATGAGGTCTTCTGTGCCAGTCGGCACTCAAAACACTCAAGAATCAAATGCTATCATAAAAAAGGCGTTTTCCAGCTTCTCTCAAAAACAATGGCTCTACTAAATTGAGTACGCGTCACGCGTCATAAGTTTATTATATCATAATATTCATGTAATCGCATATATGCCTGTCCACTAACTCTTTGTGAATATGACCGCTGTGATTCCACTATTTGAGCCGTACAATAACGCGATACAAATGAGAGCTACTACTAGTATATACCTCTTCATACGAAAAGCTATTATATTGGCAATTGGCTATGTTGCATAATTATTCTCACCACTAAGAAACAATCGTTGTTTCAAAGCATGCAGTATGTGTCTCTTTAACGCATTCTGTTCTAACGCCCTTACAAAAGGAGAGTATGAAGGTGCAATTCCGGTAAAGGAATATTTGGTTATACTCATGCACAACACAATATTACGTCATGTCAACTGCAGACTCCATGTCGGTATAGTTGGCGGGCTATATATCCACTCCGGTGCTTTCCCTCTCTTGCTGCTCCTTGAATATCATCTAACCATGCACCCAATGATTAATCCCCTTGCTCTTCTCCCCGCAACACATTATCTTTACGTATCCGCTCATATCATATCTTTGACATGTTATATGTAATTGACTGGATCATTCTTACGATATATCTGAAACAAACCCACAACGTTGTTAGGTGGGAAAAGGAGTTCATATTATACTTAGGCCTATATGTATAGCATGGCTCTACCGATATTCACTGCGTTATTTGCTGTGTTGTTGTTACCTTACCTTATTCATCAAGTCTTTTTGGAAGAATTTTGAGAAGCATATTCACTCATTCATTCTGATCCGTCCGGAGCGCTCTCTTCAGTTTTCAGTCAGGGAATTGATAACAAAAAGAAGAAGAAGAAGTAGAAGTAGAAGAAGAAGAAGAAGAAGAAGAAGAAGAAGGAGGAGGAGGAGGAGGAGGAGAAGGAGGAGGAGAAAGCTTTCCTCTCCTAAAGCTCGATCACGTTATATCTTCATATTGGACTCTTGCATCTGATTGTGAATAATAGTGCAGGGAGGAATCTTGTATCAAGGTACTTGCGACAAGATAGATACCTCCGAATTTTTTGAATTTTGTCAAAATCATTGTGAAAAAGCACGACAAGGAAAGATTTAAATATAAGATATCAGCAATTTGATACCAAGTTTCTTCGTTGTAATTTGACTGGATTGTGAGTTTGTTTACATTATCTTCTTCTATTTGATTTCAGAACCAAGCAAGAAGCAGAGAAGGTTGAACCAATGACATTTACAAGTCTCGCCGAAGAATATCAGTCTGACAATATGAAGCTCTCCGGTTTATCGTTTGACCGAAACTACTTCAAAGTCAAGAAAGAGGTGAGCGGCTATAAATTTGTTCCATTTTCCTTTGTTTACCGATAGACCCTATACATGGCATCATGATAACCAATGATCCAACTTCTTGCTTAGAGATGTCGCTAAACTTAAATTTAGTTTGTCGTCACTTTAGCTCAGAAAAAAGAATTATTACTGAGATTCTCTTTTTGTTTTTTGTTCTGTCCCGTCATGGGTTCAATTATAGGAGATGATGCCGTCAGGCCCGTCAGAGTAGTCAAACTATATACAAGGTACTACTATTTTTCCTGAACAAAAATAAAACCAATATTGTCTATCTGTTAGCGTGAAAACGGCGTGAAATAGATGAATATCTGAATAGTCAAGATGTCTTTCAGAAGAGCGTAACATAATAGTGGATTGAGAGAACTGTGTCATAACAACTATGTTAACATCTGACAAGAAAATCGACACTACAAGTCATGTAGAATGACCCAGGTATAACAAACACATTTTCATCTCAATCTTCTTTTCTAATCAACGCTACAGGTGGGACTGACGCCAGAAGTCAAAAACATCTTGAGCACGCCCAGCCACTCTAGATCGAAGGAACAACTCGGAACGGTATGGCGTACTCAGTGTAATTCCCCTGATGCACTTGTCCAGGTGACACTTGTCAATCAAGTTTTGTCGCCCGAGTGCGTTCGAGTTCATTTTCACGCTGTTGGGACTAATCCGCCTATTTTTGTAAGCAAGTCCCTAGGGAATTGGCTCAGAGAACTAGAAACTGACACACGAATAGGTCATGGAGGCTTAAGAGACTGAGAGACAATGTATTGCACGAAAGTATCAGAAACTGAAAGAAAAAACAACACAAACGACAGATTAAGAGGTATATTACAATGTACAAAACATATCATTCGACAAAGGGTGGCATTTCTCCTGACTTTGTCGTGAAACGTCGATGCAGTTTAGAGTTGAAATTGTGGTCATAGCTCTACAAGTAGTATCAGACTCGGATAGAGTCATGGTACCACATCACAACAGGAGAAAACAAACAAACAAAAACAAAGCCAATGAACAACAGATGAATAAACATAAAGATGCAAGAAAAATATTCGGCAGACGTTGATATTTGCCTGTTTTTGTGATTGGAAAACGAAGACAAGCTACATCAAGAGTTGAAATTGTGACCAACGAACTTTAGTTGCATTTACGATGTTAAGCCCTTTCTGTTGCAATCATTGTCTCGGTAATCACAAAAAAGAAAAAAAAAAACACTTTGATGGGGGAATTTCAATGAACAACGGACTCTATTCAACGCACATTCATACTTTTATTGGTTGGAGAATATCCCACACTTATTGATAGTCAAATTTCTTTTTCACCTCTAATTTCTTCCACCTCGTGTATAGGCTCTGATTGGTCTTCAAACGATGAAGTCTTTCGCTGAATACCCTCTTCACATGCAGGAAAAACTCGTTAAAGTCGCCTGGTATGAATTGTGAGTATCAATTTCTCTTGTCGTTTAATCAATCTGTAAGCGCTGAATCTAATAGAATTGAAAGTTAGAGGATACGTTTATGCAAAATAAATGATATCGATAAGTGTGCAAGCACATTTATTTAATGAGCACGAAAGAGGATAATAGCAGAGAAAGCAATGTAGCGTTCCTAGTCGTGATATGTGAAGAGCTTTATCGTAAAACGGGCCAAGCGCCATTTCGAAACTTTTTAAAGTAAGACCATCATCAGATAGGGTAAGAGAAAACCTTTCAAATGATATCGCTCTTAACTGTTAGATAAAAAGAAATATTCTTGACGATATGATAAAGAATATCCCAAGTTTTCTCACCCTTTTCTCTGTTTTACTAGCAGCTTTGATGGCAAATATTTCAATTGAACAAAAATGGATTTGACAAACTCTTCATATGTATACTACATCATTGTTTGCGCCTCTTTACTCATACTTGTAATTTGATTTTCATTTGATCTTCCAGCATTCCTCCAAAACGGGTCATCATTAGGCAGGGTCATTACGCTGAGAATTTCTACTTCGTCATTTCCGGGTCAGGTGAGTGTTTTAAGTAGGCCTCCTTCCACTTAAATCTTCATTATCACATTATTTTTATGAAAACCTTAACGTGAGCGAAAACCATGACTGCTTATGAGGCTTTCACAAATATTTACGCGTGCCGGAGGAATGATGTCATCAGCATGAATATGTTACGTAACAGCACTCCCACCAAAAGAACAACTTATGTTGACATTGTTCATTATACAAAGCTGCTAAATTACAGCTAAACAAACAGACCTCGCAACTCAATAATTTCCATTCTACGTAACCATATTTACACTCGCGCCGGCAATAATGATACTCCTCGTTTGCATTTTCCGACCTGTTTCAGATGTTCCACACAGAGATGTGTTTGAAAATCATCAAACTTCAAAAATATATATTACATTAGCCTGCCACTGATTAAAACAGGACTTGAATGAAAGCATGTTAAGACTAACAGTTTGTGCCTTTTAATCTGAAGCGACTTTTCGCTTCTTCTTTTTTTTTCTCAATCAATTTTTAACAGCAACGTGGCTAGTAACAAAGGATACCTTGAAAGCAGTATCAACTGCAGATTCAGCACATGCTATGCCGACACAAAATATTGTTATGTTCCCTACCCCGTGCAGCGTCTCTGCAAACTGTTCTTTTGTAATCGTAATCTCGTCCTTTTTTTCCTTGATCACAGTCGTGGTTACAATTCTGACGACGAACGCCGACACGGGGGAGACGACGGTGCGCACGGCGGCCGTGCTGCGACGAGGAAGCAGCTTCGGTGAGATTGCCATCCTTCACCACGGGCGGCGTACGGCCACCGTGTCCAGCCAAGGCCCGGTCGATCTGTTGGCCATCACACGAGAAGACTTTTTCGACATCTTTATGAGAGGTCAAGCACCGGGGCAGGAACCCGAACACATCAGCTTTTTGAGGTGAGCTCGTCCACTTGGAGTAAGAAGTATGGAGTCTGAAAAATATGTGGCGATGAGGCCAGAAGTTGAATCTTACTCTTGCTGCTTTTTGGAGGAAGAGATAACGAGAACAGGACTTGTTTAAACGCGGCAAGGCGCCATATATATACCACGGCGTCTAATAAACAAATCACCCTCTCTCCGCACGTTTGGTTTCGGGCGTATGGCAAGCCTTTTTTACATTTAAAGTTAATTTCTGATATCACAAATTCCATTTTGTGATATCATAAAATCAAATATTTGATATCAAGAATTCAATTTATGATATCAAGAATCAAATTTGTGATATCACAAATTCCCGTAAGTGTAGCACATGAACTTAATTTGTGATATCAAGAAATCGAATTTGTGATATCACAAAATCCATTCTTGATATCACAAATTCAATTTGTGATATCAGAAATTCGAATTAGTGATATCTAAAATTCAATTTGAGATATCACTAAATGAATTTGTGATATCAGAAATTCGAATTCTTGACATCAAAAATAGGTTTCACGTGAAAAACCAATGGTGATTCGTGATATCACAAAATTATTTTTTGATATCACAAATTCGAATTTGTGATATCACGAAATAAATTTGTGATATCACTAATTTGAATTTGTGATATCAACAATTCTTATTTGTGATATCACAAATGCGAATTTCTGATATCACAAGTTCTATTTTGTGATATCACGAATTGAATTATTGATATCACGAAATCGAATTTGTGATATCAGTAATTCACAGGGAATTCGAGCGTTAGTTTTGCGCTGAAATTCAACTGTGAATTCGAGCGTTAGTTGAGCGCAGAAATACACGGGGAATTCGAGCGTTAGTTCAGTGCAGTAAATCCCTGTGAATTCGAGCGTTAGTTGAGCGCAGAAATACAGAGTGAATTCGAGCGTTAGTTTTGCGCTGAAAATCAACTGTGAATTCGAGCGTTAGTTGAGCGCAGAAACACAAAGTGAATTCGAGCGTTAGTTTTGCGTTGAAATTCAACTGTGAATTCGAGCGTTAGTTGAGCGCAGAAATACACAGGGATTTCGAGCGTTAGTTCAGTGCAGTAAATCCCTGTGAATTCGAGCGTTAGTTGAGCGCAGAAATACAAAGTGAATTCGAGCGTTAGTTTTGCGCTGAAATTCAACTGTGAATTCGAGCGTTAGTTGAGCGCAGAAATACACAGGGATTTCGAGCGTTAGTTCAGTGGAGAAAATCGCTGTGAATTCGAGCATTAGTTTAGCGCAGAAATACAAAGTGAATTCGAGCGTTAGTTTTGCGCTGAAATTCACCTGTTAATTCGAGCGTTAGTTGAGCACTGAAATACACAGGGAGTTCGAGCGTCAGTTCAGTGCAGAAAATCGCTGTGAATTCGAGCATTCGTTTAGCGCAGAAATACAAAGGGAATTCGATAGTTAGTTTTGCCCTGGAATTCAACTGTGAATTCGAGCGTTTTTTTTTTTTTTTTTTTAGCGCAGAATACACAGGGAATTGGAACATTACTTTTGAGCTGATATTCAGATGGAAGGTATATTATACTGCTAACTTTTTTTTTTAGAACAATGTTCAAAATACAAACTATATATGAGAGATTTACACATCCATCATTCCCTAAATGATCATCAAGGTATATTCGCTGAATTATTGATACAAATCAATTATTGTTTTGCAACATGTTATCATGAATTCAATGATACTATGTTCACTTAGGGCCTACATTTAATTCATCGTTTTGGTCCTCAAATTGTCATCTATTACTACACTATTGTTAATCATTATACATCCCCCCCCCCCCCCCCCCATTTTTCATGTAGTAATCCCCTTTATATACAGTAAGACTCTTCCACCAAATCGATGATAATTATGTGTGGTTGTATGTGTATGTGTGTTATAAAAGCATACCATGTGTTTGTATTGCGGAGGACCGACCGAGGGCAATCACCCCTCTGGTCTGTGCAGGGAGGTGTGTATGTCAGCAGCGGAGAATAAGATAGAGAGACTGGTGAGTCATGCAGGGTGCGAGAGGGAGTCGTAAACTTGTCAAATATCCACCACTGGTGTCGGCTGGTGGTCACATAAAGCAACGTGTTTCTCCTAAAGACATTTTCTCACTCCTCAAAATCAGTCCTCCAGAACAAAGGGGTGTATCCATTAAGACCAATAGTGTTGGGTGTACAGTTTGCCTGCCCCAATATGTTTATGATTTTGTAAAATAATTTAAAGTGTAATTATATAGGCAAGTTTATTCAAGAACCAAAACCGGGGAGAACAAAACTGGAATGCACAAGCCCAAAAGTCTTCAGACCAGATCAAGAAGAGTGAAGATATCCAAATCTTATGAGGATTTTATGCAGCAGTATGCATGGCAAACAAACAGTTAGAATTTGTAGTAAGAAAAAAGCAGTGGTACGAAGGACTTCAATTTTGTTAATCTGCGCAATGAGAAATCTCTCTTATTAACTCGGAGGAGTAACAGGGGGAGGTCGGGAGAGAGTATCTTTCACATGACAGAGTAAAGAGAAACGCAAACAAAAGTTGTAAGTCAACCAGTCTCTGCCAAATCAGTTGCGAGAAATGGAGAAAAATAAGAATATGATAATGACTTTGAAGTAATTGACAACATATCAATAATGGCATTTTAGATATGTTGCTAAACGATTTATTTTCATCGATTCTTTTAAAACCAATTCCTAATCACTTTAAATGAAGACGAGTTGCCAAAACTCTTCATTTAGGGATTTTTGTAACTATCGTTATATACTATGTAAAGATAACACCTGAAATTCCATAGGAATATCTGCGCTAAACTAATGCTCGAATTCACAGTGTATTTCTGCGCTCAACTAACGCTCGAATTCACAGTTGAATTTCAGCGCAAAACTAATGCTCGAATTCCTTGTGTATTTCTGCGCTCAACTAACGCTCGAATTCACAGCTGAATTTCAGCGCAAAACTAATGCTCGAATTCGCTGTGTATTTCTGCGCTCAACTAACGCTCGAATTCACAGTTGAATTTCAGCGCAAAACTAATGCTCGAATTCGCTGTGTGTTTCTGCGCTCAACTAACGCTCGAATTCACAGCTGAATTTCAGCGCAAAACTAATGCTCGAATTCCCTGTGTATTTCTGCGCTCAACTAACGCTCGAATTCACAGTTGAATTTCAGCGCAAAACTAATGCTCGAATTCACTTTGTATTTCTGCGCTCAACTAACGCTCAAATTCAAGTTGGTTTTCTGCACTGAACTAAAGCTCGAATTCCCTGTGTATTTCTGCCCTCAACTAACGCTAGAATTTACGGTTGAATTTCAGCGCAAAACTAATGCTCGAAATCAGATTATTTCTTTGCGAAAGATATGTGCTGAAATTCCATGTAAATTAATGATATCACAAATTGGAATTAGTGATATCACAAAATGTATTTCTTGATATCAAGAATGTGAATTCGTGATATCTCGAATTGAATTCGTGATATCACGAATTGAATTTGTGATATCACTAATTCGATTTCGTGATATCAAAAATTGGTTTTACGTGATAAACCAATGGGTATTTGTGATATCAAAAATTGAATTTGTGATATCAGAAATTCTAATTTTTGATATCACGAAAGGGAATTCGTGATATCAGAAAATCTTTTTTAAAAGTAATATGGCTTGCCATACGGGCGTTAACAATTTAACAGTTGAGAATGATTTAATCGTTAAAGCCATTGACTGAGCACAACGTTCACGCCTGATTCATTCTCACTTGTTGGCGCCCTCGATTCTGAATGTACGATTGCCACTGTCGGTCTCGTAACAATTAAAAACAACGCCATACAGACTAAACAACGAAAAGCTGATCACGTTGTATCATATTCATTGTAAAAAGTGACTGTCGCAATGGGCTTAAATAATAGGCTAAAACAAAGCTCTTATTAGCTAGCAGTACAGATTAAAGGTTGTTCCGTCTCCTTTGGTTACAGACAAGCTTTGATGATAGCGAGAAATGAAAATTCACATGGAAATATTTAAAGTCATGAAGTCCAAAATGATGTCACAGTTTGGCGACTGTGAAGATAACGACGATGAAGTTGACAGTGCTAATATATTTAATTTGTATATCTTTGTAAGTATTGTCGGTAGGCTCTACTGATATGCAGGTAACAGTGCACCAATGTGACAGAAAATCATTTTCGAATACTCCTAATTGGTCGACCTGGCACGTATACCCAAGCCTCCCGAGACAATATTGTATAAATATATTTATGTCTGTATGTATTTTGTCGAACTTTCCATCAACAGGCAACTCAACTTCATGAAATACTGGCCGATCGAAATTCTGCTTGGACATCCAGAGATGTGCCTGTTTCACTTCTACAAGTAAGTGTAAGACTACCCGCGAGTTTTAAAAGTTTCGGAAGAAATAAAGTCATTATTGCCCCCAAACAAACAAGACACGTATAAATGACCGCGCCACATTGATATATTCCAATTATGAAATACAATGCAAACGACGAGCATATGAAAGAGCCAGAAGTCCACAAAACAAAACATCCTCGTAGATACATAAAAAAAAACAGACAGCAATTATTGTTCTTATTGAATATGCAAATGCATATCTTTACACGATTACCTGACTTGCCAGAATCGCATGAAGTATTTTTCTGTCAATGTGATTTTATGGTGTGTTTTCTTTGTACAGGCGTGGCCAGGTTATTGTCCGCGACAGCAACAAGTCAGATTGGATTTACGTGGTCAAATCGGTGAGTCCCGGGGTGTGTGTGTGTGTGTGTGTGTGTGTGTGTGTGAGAAACAGATGTCGATTTTGCAAACTTGGACAAAATGTTGGAACAGATGAATCTGGCTTATAAGATTTGTAGGCACTGCTACAAAAGTTCTTTTTTCCCTAAAAAAACAACAACAGATGAATAAAGGCGAATTCGATTGATCAACTTTCCTCGTGGATGGTCCTAAATGATGAAAGAATATTATGTTCTGGACAACATTCATAGCGTTATAAGTGAAAAATAAATATGCACAAAATGCAATCACTGGTGTAACCTTGTACTCTTTAACCTGCAGGGAACGTGTCAAGTTTTGATGCAGTTGAAGGCGGCTAAACGTCACGTCACGGATAAGTCCAGGAACGGAAACAACTCTCGCATGGTGGCAAATACATTGGGTAAGGCTTGGTAATATTACGACTATATCTCTTTCATTTTACTACTTCTTTTCCAGATTTGCTCCCAATTTAGGTATAGATAGAGTTTTTTCTTCTTCTTTCTTTCTTTTTTTAAGGGATGGGGGAAATAATCCAGAAGATGAAAAAATAACGTAAGATTTCCAACTCAATTTGACAGCTCTGTAAGGTGGTCATTCAGATTCAACGATACCTCACTTTTCGTGCATCTTGGTCATTCCAAGTGATACAAGTGACCATTTCTTACTGTGTTGTGGCTTTTTGTTCTCTCATCTATAGGCCTAGTGCTAATCTATACTTGTAATATTGGTACATGTATTTCTCAATCCGTTCTTTTATTTAAGAATTCTAATAAACAGCATACATTTTTGACAAAAACGGTTGCATACATTTTCATACATCAGTTGTCAAAAAAAAATACGGAAGTGCCATCTCCGTTACGTTTGAATTTCATTTTACGTGTATGTGTGCATCTTGTTATTGTTACGAGATGTATCTCCACGATGCTCACTTATTATTTTCCTTTTAATTACCTTTCGGTCTCCTTTCTCTCTCTCTCTCTCTCTCTCCTTTCTCTTTCTCCTCCCTCCCTATCTATATGCCTGTATATATCTCTCTTTATCCTCTCTCTCTCTCTCTCTCTCTCTCTCTCTCTCTTTCTAATTTTATACTTCATTACAACTTGTTATACTGTTTAACGTTGCTGCCATCTTGATTTTAATTCAGACATATTATCTTCTTTTTTTTCAGATTACGATGCTCGAAAAGGTCGAAGGAAGACCATGTCTCTTCCGGATATAGAACCTCTCAAGCTGGCGGCGCCCAAGAAATTTTTACTCGGCAACAACAGACCGGTAAATCAAAGATAAAGAAAATAATACTACATGTTTCCGATATATATGCAGAGGCAGTACAGAAGTCCTGGACTAGTTTCACTAGTTTCACTAGCTATAGTGAGATTCAACGTCTCACTACTTTCCAACTTTACATTATTTTTTTATTCACCTGTTATGATGCTGGTGACGAGTTCTAAGATTGACTGCGTTTGTGGCTACTAAATTGCATTCTGAAATCTTGATACCTGATTCCCACACAAAGTTAACAATAAAGCATTTTCTAATTCATTTGAGGGGGAAAATCCACGGAGAAAGAGCTGCCACGTTCCCATTTTCTCAGGAAATTCTACACAATGTGCTAAGTGTATTGAAAAAATATATGGTTATCTGCCCGCAGAAGGACTCTGGTATGAAATTTGTGACATAATTCGACAATGAGAGTTTTGAAAGCTCCTTCACAATATGACAAAATCCTCATTTTTGTGATGATTTGAACACCTAAACCGTGGGACCTCTTTCCTGGCAGGTATATAGTATATAACTTATTTGTACTATTGTATGCCGCTGCATTCCGAACTCATGCAAACAGGTAGTAAAGGTTAATGAGAAATTTGTCTCCTCTCGTATCTTAGCAACTGACACTGCAGCACATGGACATCCGCAGCATCTCCGAGTCCTCCACCTTCCTCACCCGAGCAAAGGGCCTCTCGGAGAGCGATGATGAAGAGTCGGAGAGTTTGAGCGGTCACCTGACTCCGGGTCAGGTGATTGCTCACGTGCCGACCATCCTGCCTGACATCGACCTGAGGAAAGGAGCCACGCCCAGTCAACAGTCCTTCTCTCCCAGCACGTTCAGAGAATACAACTCGAAGCGGCCCTCCAGGGCAAGCAGCCGTAACCACCACAAGAGTAAATCGGTAAGAATTATAAAGCTGATTTATATATCACTGTAATTTGAACGAGTTCATAATAATTATATACTCTTTTTATTGTTGCATGAAAGAATATAAAAATATATCACTGTAATTTGAACGAGTTCATAATAATTATATACTCTTTTTATTGTTGCATGAAAGAATATAAAGTCTGGACAAAATGAGCGCTAGATATAAATGAAAGAGTGTCACTCATTTAGAACGGAGGCACACAAGATTCTCGTTGTAATTCTGTTGTTGTGTCAGTTATTTGTAGTCATGAAATTAGAATAAATGAAATTGATTAAAATAGAGTTTAAACGGTATTTCGTGAGTTTTACTTGGACCTCGTTTTGAATTGCAATTACTTCGGGTTTGGCATTCATTCATCATCGATGTAGGGCATAAGGCATAGGGGTAACTAGTTTGCGAAATCTGTGACGGAGACATTTGCATATACCATGCGATGATGATGATGATGATGATGATGATGATGATGATGATGATGATGGTGATGGTGATGATGATGATGATGATGCTAATGCTGATGATATAATTTCTTTACATTTCAAGGTGTCTCCACCCAACATTAACTACCCGGAACCAGCAGACGTTCGACAAAGGCGTGCCTCCGTTCCCATGGATACCAGGAAAGATGTGTCCGTCTTCATCCAGGTTGAGCTGCTACAACCTAAAGACTGCTTCGTAAGTTATATCATGGTGGCGACAACAATCGGGATGGTGGCCTATGTTTGAGAATAAATTTCTAATTGAAAAACCGTGCACTGTTGTCTGTGTAAAAGTAATCAGCTGCACGTGTACTTGACTCATGAAATCAGTTTAAGCATTTTAGAAATAAGGCCTATGCCATGGCTGATGTGATGGCCTTTTCTGCTTCTCTGGTTTTGTGCGTTACAATTCATAGTTTTGTTTGGTGTGTACAGCAGTACTTTTCATTTTCATTTTCTCCCAGTTGAACCTTGTACTATCACATGTTTGTATTTATTATCTTTTTTCCCACTCCACTCGGCAGGGCCTCTCTTCTCTCGATCTAGAGCTGGGATTCGACACGTCACAATCTTCCGTCAGTCTGGTAAGTGATGCGTCTCAAAATCACTTCTTATCCTCCCTCACGCAGATCCACGATGTGTCCTTTATGCATTTCAAATAACATTATTTTAGGCATAAACTTCCAAATTCGATATCCCTTACGCGGCATTTATGTACTGACATCTGAAGATGTTTCCCAGCTAGACATGCATATGTACATCTTTAGACATTCTTTTAAGTCCTAAAGCACACGTACAAGTCTTTGTAATCGTGTACGTGCCCTGTGGTCGTATGCTGTTTCATGGAACTGTATTTCAAACTTGGGTCATTTGAGATAATTACAAACAGTTATATATTAGCTGGGTAGTTCACTCATTGCGTCACATTCACAATCAGTTTCTGAACACATGAAGAGATGAAAAGGGCCTCTAGTCAAGGAAATGCCAATTTAGTGAAGTTTACTATGATATTAGCCACGGACGGTCGACGATGTTAGGGCACTAAGTTGTGCGCATGTTCGTAGTTTCCTAACGTCTTGGGAATAATCC